>NW_027067367.1:0-13818 GCF_032884065.1 Artemia franciscana | reverse complement strand
TTCTTGAAATGAAAATAATCACGAAGGAACTATAATACAACTATGTAAGAATGGCGGTCCACTGGTGGTTACTCGCTTCTACTCTATCACGGTACTTTTCAAGACACGCTTCCACCGCAGTAAATGGGTCAGGTACTGAATACCGCCTCGTTAGGTAAGAATTACTTGTTCTTAATGGCATCTCAAGTAGGAACTTGAGGTACCTGAAGAATATTCTTCTTATAGTTACTTTATTCGAATTTGTAAGTAACTTCCAGAACGGCGAAACGTAAAGAACATGGGGTAAGGCAACAGCAACAAATATTTGTGCACGTAGCGACCTATTTAGATTACGCTTGGAGGAAACCGAAGCTCCATAAGCTGACCTGATCTTCTTCTCGATGTGTTTTACAAGCAGTGCTCGTGTATGCTGAAGAGTTTCACCGATCGGCAGACCCAGGTATACAATTGACTTAGAGGGCATGACCACCTGTGACCCTAGTTGGATTTCGGGTTGAGAGGCATTCCAGTTAAATAACAGTACTTCACATTTTGTCACATTAAAACTCAACCCAATTTCATCATACTCCATCTCCAAAATTTTAAAGTTAGATTCCAAAGAAGACAAAATTCTTGAAAAGTTTAGAAGGTCATCTGCAAACCCAACTAGGGACACGTCAATGCCTTTAAAAATACAGCAAGGGGCCACTTTTGACTGGGCCGTCGATATGCTGTTGTTGAACAGATCAGGTGATGATACGGCTCCCTGTTTTATACCTTTCTTCACCACAGCAAACCTACGACTTAATTTACCTGACAGTTTAATACGGACCTTGAGCCTACTATACATGTCGTTCAAGGTTTGACAATAGCACGGTCAACTCCGGACTTTCTCAGCTCAACCATATTCTGAGAATGGATACCCGAATCAAAAGCCCGCCGTACATCATATTCACCTATAGCTAGGCTTTCTTTCGAAATGTGGGCATCCAGTAGAACATTTGCAGCTACATGCAAGGCATGGGCACATCCTAAGCCAGCTTGGAATCCAGACTGGTGGGGAGGCACTTTACAACTAGCTTTAATGTCCGAAATTATGAGCTTTTCAAATAGCTTGCAAAACACAGATGATACAGTAATGGGTCTGTATGACGATGGTTCATGAGCAGGTTTACCCCTTTTCAAAACTGGAGTGATCACACCTAAACAGAAAATGTCCGGTACAATACCAGTGTTAGTATAATTTGGTAAGCTATTGCTAAATGCTCCGATAGAACTGGACCACCATTCAGTAGGTGTAGAGCACAGATTTGGTCGGCACCGGCGGATAATTTCTTCTTTAATTTTTGACAAAGGTGGGTTATTTTCGCACTAGAAATCACGAGGTAATTATGCTCTTTCGTCATAAGCTGATCGAGCTCTTCGCTAAACTTTTTATTTTTCACTTCATCTGGTGGGAGAATTCAGCAGCAAAATAATCTACCCATATTTCCTCATCTATATCACTAGCATTTTGTCCCGTACTTTCTACAGGCCTGGCACGGAGCTTCCAGACCAAATTAGGGTTTTCAATGATTTTTGAAACTGTTTCCCGTTTGAGGCTACTACGATGTTTTCGTAGCTCTTTCGCGAACCGCCGTTTTGTATAAACCCGCAATTCATTGACTACCCCGCTTCTTGGCCGGTCGCACTCGTGCCAAACCCCAGCCAGAACTTGGCAGCTGCTCTTGCCTTCACAAGCTCACTGTTAGAGGCCCATCCTTTCACTCGCGACCCACGTCGGACGCTACGTAATGGGACAGCAACCCTTTCAGCTACTCTCAAGGAGTGGCAAATTTCGTAGAAATACATGTTCAGTTGCAGGCGTATCTCGCTTTCCGTTAGGTCACAATCCCACTGTAGGAGGTGGAAAGGCACTTTAATTTTCTTCAAAATTTGTTCACAATTGAGCTGGAACTGCTCACGGACTACTTTTTTCCAATCACGTGCTGGCTCAGGCTTGGTTTTTGGAGCACACTGGGGACTGACGGCTGGTATTGCAAAAGAGAGAGGTAAATGATCCGAATAGGCACCGTCAGATCCAACCGAGACTGACTCTAGGTCCAGTTTGTAAGTTACTACATGATCAAGATTTGAGACGGTTTTTGCGGTACTGATATAGGAATAGCACTTATCCTTCTTAGCAACTTTAAATCCGCTTGGTAAGGCGTTCAGCAATAGTACAGCCCGAGGGCAGGAATGATCGTCGAGATTGCAGTTAAAGTCACCAAGAATTATAACAGGGCATGATTTCTGGACTAAACTGAGGAGGCACTTTCCGAGCTTCTGGCATGCTTTTGCAAACTTCTTTTCTGAAGCGATGTCATTGTAATTGGTTGGTAAATAAACATTTACGAAAAACACGCCATGCATTTTGGCAGCTTGGAACCATTCATTCTGCTCGACACACACGGGGGGCCCCGAGTTAGAGCGCGTGATTATGGCTAGGCCACCAGAGGGACGACCCCGAGTCCCAGATCTTCGCGCAGGTTGAACGAGGTAATGCATATCCGAGGAAAACTTTAGAAGGTTTACACTATCATCGGTCAGAAAGTGTTCCTGTATGCAAATACAGTTATATTCTTTAGAAAGGTCAGTTAGAAGGGGGATTCTGTCCAACACTTTACCGTTCATATTCCAGCAGAATATTCGATTTTCCATTTACGTGCTAGTGTTAGGCTGGGCTTTGTTAAAGGGACAAGCAGCATGGTAGCAAGAGTGTCTACTAGAGCCGCAGTTTAGGCATTTTTGCGGATTACTACATGGGTTGTCCTTACTAGAGCTGTGACCATCGCCACCGCAGCGCGAACACCTTTCTGGTTGCGAACAGTCAGCTGCTAAATGACCAACAGCATGGCACTTGAAACACCTCCTCGGTAGAAAGCGGAACTCTTCAATCCTGAACAGTTCTAAACAAATCTTCAGCGGGTTCGCGATAGCGTTTTCAAGTGTTTGTCGACTTGCATAGAATAACTTGAACGCTCTCGTAGATCCGCATTGCGCCACTTTGTCGCAACCAGCAATTTGACAGAGTTCACTCTCGCTAACTGATGAGGGTACTCTTTTCATGATACCGACAAACTGGGGAACTTTGACTTTAGTGGTTATGTTCTTCCTTTTCATTGCTTCTGCAAGTTGGGTAGCGGCATCTCGAGACTGGACAAGAATCTTCCATTCATCGTTGCTACGTTTCAGAGTAAGAGAATCGGAGCTTACGTCGCTAGGGCAAACCTTTGCAAAGAAGTCTTTCCGGGATTGTGGGGACGTTAACTCAGGCGGCATATCGTTTGCTTTCACAACCACCGAGTAAAGTGGCTTTGATGGCGGATTCGCTGCTGAACGGGGAGTGGGTGAGCCCTGGGAAATAGCGTCGCTTATGGTAGTACATTGCTGCGATACCCCGGCGAGCTGCTGAGCACACTGTTCAGATGCAAGTTTGATCTTATCCGCGATAGCCCCTAATCCGGCATCAAACTTTCGACACATCTCGTTTACTTTTATTCTCACGCAGGCACTGACTTCATCAGGGCAGGTGGGCACTTCCTGCGGATCAAAAATTACGAAAGTAGGCAAGGGCTTTTTCTCTTTAGCGCAAAGGGCTAGGATTTTCGCCATTTCCATCACGTTATCAGAATCGTTTGCCGTTTTCCGATAGACGTAATCATAACCAATCTCATTGGCAAGCGTTATAAGTTTCTCCTTCGCACTAAGAATTTCAGCATGATCAAAGAACTCCACAGCTCGCTTAACAATGCTTTCAATTTTGTTCCCCGCTTGCATGGATCGCGTGAGAAAGTTCAGTACAGCATTGCGTACGAGAGTCCCCATTGCTCATGTCACAGCATTCAACGCAATTTTCGGATAGCGTACACAAGTATAAGGGAAGCGTCGGGACCTGCTCACCTATTCCCCGCAATTTAAGGGTAACTAAATACCAGCAGGTACGTACGGCTCTTGCGGCAGGCACCCGCCCCTCTTCTGCTTACAACCTGTGTACGTTTACCTATCGGGAATATTATTTCGCGGCTCGCTTTGCATGGAAAATTCTTCAAAAGAATTTGATTTTAGATCCAGATAATTCTTCAGACAACCAATCCTCACTCGACAGCCGCAAGCGTCATTGATGCAGTTATCCCAGTGTTGGTCATTCTCCAATAAATTCAGAGCTTGGCATGCACTACGGTAGGTGTCATGTATAGTACCGTTTACAGTTCTCAAATGCTCAAAGGACGTCGGACCGGGTACATTCACCAAAAGCATGCATAGAAAGAAGCATTCAAGTTGATTGGGGTGAACGGTGTAAAGTCTTTCTATCGTGGTATCTTTGAAGATGGTAGGTCGGCCGTCGACTGACTTACCCTGTTTTCGACGTTCAAATACTTTATTTTTAGTATTCCACGAGTAATACGAAGGCAATTCAGTATACAGCAGTTTTTGGCAAAAGAATCATTTTTGCATAGCGAAAAGAAAGCAGTTAACTTTGTATCCGGTGGATTCAGGGCTCTTTGTTGCACGTTGGATTCCGAAAAATAAACACGTTGACCATTCTGTAAATGTACCGCTAAGTGAACAACAGCCGGACTACGTTCATGTATCGGAAATGAAAGAATTCGCCAGACAGCTTCATTACTGCTTATGTATCTTCCAGCCTGATATTGTACGATTTCGTCGATATCTTTGATTTCGGACTGCGAGCCAAAAACTGCCATGTCAATGCCTTTGTTGACGTATTTACATATGTATTTGATATAAATAGCGATCGTTCTAGTTAAATTTTTGCATAAAAATCAACGATGTATTGGTGAAACAATTGACGGCATTTTAAAATATAATTTTCTGCATCCTTTCGAATCATTAGTCTATAGGAATAATAATGCATTGCACTGCATTTCTTATTCATTTCTTTGTTAGTGGCTGGATTTATCAATTTAATATTAAAGTGACAGTCGTTGGCTCCATACCAAAAAATGATAGGATATTGTAGGGCATCGTAGCATTGATGAGTTTCAGCAATTCTTACCAACTGAGCGTTTCGCTTATGAAGAATAATATCTCGAGGTAAAAACAGATCACCGACCATAACGATTTCCACTTCGTCGATAGTTGGAGCATTTTATCTACAAACATATTGGCCAAGAGGCGTTTTGTCAGCGGAAATAACAATTTTATGCGTATCAGTAGGCATCAAATCGATGGCTGTTTTGAACAGACGCACAAAATTATTATTTTCGTGGAAAAGATGTTGCAATTGGGAAAAGATTGTCCTTACAACGTTTGGAGAAATTTGGCGACGTGCATTCAATTCAGAATTTCTATCACTGATGAAGTACAATTGTAAAAATTTATGATTCTCGCCTGAGAATGGTAGAAGGGACCCTGCTCTATGATAAATTTGCCTTTTTACTTTGAAAGTAGGCATAAATTGATCTGGATTTTCGATTTGAGCACCAAACGACGTCATTTGGAAACATAAGTTATTTTTTGTGATTTTTGATAAAAAAAATGCTTAGATTCTGACGTAGTTCCAGTAAGCCAAGTCTTCAATAGCTCTGGGGGTGCAGCCAGTTGAGGAAGTTTAACTTTTCCTGAGGCGAAACACATTCCAATTGTTTCACCATTAAATTTCAAGGCCTTGCAGTAGGGTTAAATTTTAGACATAGTCCCGATTTGAACACATCTACTATAATCATCGACTGGGCTGTACCTGAATGCCATGCGATAATTTTCACGTTGCTCTTGTGATTCCTCGGCACGCTTTCTTTTTTCACTTTCTCTTTTAGCAGCAAGTCTGGTTTCGCGTTGCTCTGGTAGTTCCTCGACACGCCTTCGTTGACGGAAATTGCACAATCCTAATCTGGCATTATCTCTTGAAGCCGCAAGCCTGTTTTCACGTTGCTCTTGTGATTCTTCGGCACGCTTTCTTTTGGCATTATCTCTTGAAGCAGCAAGCCTGTTTTCACGTTGCTCTTGTGATTCCTCGGCACACCTTCTTTTTTCACTTTCTCTTTTAGCAGCAAGTCTGGTTTCGCGTTGCTCTGGTAGTTCCTCGACACGCCTTCGTTGACGGAAATTGCACAATCCTAATCTGGCATTATCTCTTGAAGCCGCAAGCCTGTTTTCACGTTGCTCTTGTGATTCTTCGGCACGCTTTCTGTTCTTACTTTCTCTATCAGCCGCAAGCCTGTTTCTTGCTGTTTTTGTGATTCCTCGGCACGCTTTCTTTTCTTACTTTCTCTATCAGCAACAAGTATTTTGGCATAGACTCTTTAAGCAGCTTCCTCGGCTGTTGCAATTGTAGGTTCTTCAGTCATTTTACAATTAAACATTTTTCCGTCCACGATCATCTTACAATTAACTTTTGTCTTTGAGCGAATTACTTAAATACCTTTAATGACGTCATCGTCAAAACAAACATGACGGCAACTAATGTCATGACGACATGATGACATGACGTCACTCGACAGACATAACACACATACAACTTATTTTTATATATATACTAGCTATTGGGGTGGCGCTTCGCACCACCCCAACACCTAGTTTTTGGGGGCGCTTGGCCCCCCCCACCAACACCAAGCCCCCCCCCCCCGAGCACGTAAGTCGTTACGCGCCATATTAGCTACGCGCCATTGTAGCTGTGTCCCTGTGTCCCACCTGTGAATATATATATACATATATATATATATATATATATATATATATATATATATATATATATATATATATATATATATATATATATATATATATATATATATATATATATATATATATATATATATATATATATATATACATACATATATATATATATATATATATATATATATACATATATATATATATATATATATATATATATATATATATATATATATATATATATATATATATAACTACGTAAAACATGCAAATATACAACATTCTTTGCTGTCCCATTGTCTGTCCATATAAATAGATTGTCAGGTTTACCACTCTTGAACATGCAACATAATAATTGTCCATGGGAAAACAATCCGTATTCAGATCTATACCGCATTTTTCTAACGATTGCCCTTGAGCTTTGTTGATCGTGATTGCTAATCGAACATTCCCTGTGTCCCCGTCGTCATTTATAGTTCCCCCTGTGCCCCCGGCGTCCCCGTTGTAGTTGTTTCCCTGTGTCCTGGTCGTCATTTATATTCCCTGTGTTGCCAACGCTATATCATTTTTTGATCGAATTGATGCCAGAATCAGTTTTATCACAAACGTTTTACCAGTACCTCCTGGCGCATCCAAAAAGAAAGTTTCTCCAACGTTGTTATCGAAACAATGCATTATCGTATCATAAATGTCTTTTTGTTCAGACGTTAACTTGGAAATGTTATTTTGTACATACGACAATAGATCACTCGCACTGTAACTTTGTTCACGATCCAATTCTACACATGTCAAAACAGCAGCGATACGGTTAGGTGAAGGCATTCCAAATCCTGAAGAGGTTTGTTTGCCATACGTACGCACAAATCTTCTATAATAACTAAAGTGTAGTTATAAATTTCTGATGTAAAATCAAAAGTCATATCTGACGTCTCTAACTGTTTTCGATGGAGTATATCTTCGGACATTTTTGACTTATATTTTTCCCATAACTCTGTAGGAGCTGATGGAGAGCAAGTTGTTAAAATGATGCCAAACAATGCACGAATTTGACTTGGGGTTGACGTTTCGCACGCGTCATTGATGCAGTTATCCAGTGTTGGTCATTCTCCATAAATTCAGAGCTTGGCATGCACTACGGTAAGTGTCATGTATAGTACCGTTTACAGTTCTCAAATACTCAAAGGATGTCGGACCGGGTACATTCACCAAAAGCAGGCGTAGAAAGAAGCATTCATGTTGATTGGGGTGAACGGTGTAGAGTCTTCCTATCGTGGTATTTTTGAAGATGATAGGTTGGCCGTAGACTGACGTACCCTGTTTTCGACGTTCAAATACTTTATTTTTAGTATTCCACGTGTAATACGAAGGCACTTCAGTATACAGCAGTTTTTTGCAAAAGAATCATTTTTGCAAAGCGAAAAAAAGCTGTTAATGTTGTATCCAGTGGATTCAGGGCTCTTTGTTGCACGTTGGTTTCCGTGAAATAAACACGTTGACCATTCTGTAAATGTACCGTTAAGTGAACAACAGCTGGACTACGTTCATGTATCAGAAATGAAAGAATTCGCCAAACAGCTTCATTACTGCTTATGTATCTTCCAGTCTGATATTGTACGATTTCGTCGAAATCTTTGATTTCGGGCTGCAAGCCAAAAACTGCCATGTCACTGCCTTTGTTGACGTATTTACATATGTATTTGATTGCCCTTACGGAGTTACAGTATTCAACGTTTATGTGTGCATTAAATGTTATTGATAATAATGGGGAATATGGAACAACCCACTGGTTATCTACTTCGATGGTGGTACCGTTACGCTTCTTTATTATTGCTGTTTTACCGCCATCTTCAGTAGATCTTCTTCTATATTGTGGGTAACCATCATTGCCAGTAATTGTCTTTGATACTAAAAGTCGAGGATATTGCTTTGTGCACCTTCCTTTGGCCATGCATGGTGAATTTTCGTTCAGTGCACCGCAAGGTCCATGTATCATATTTTTTACAATAATATCATGTAACCCCTTATCGACATTTTTATCAGGTATTTCAGCGGAAATCACATCATCAATTTCGTTCGAAGTAATTTTTTTATGTAGCCAGATTAGTATATGTGCGTGTGGCAAACTTCGTTTTTGCCATTCCACTGAGTACATCCAGCATCGCACTGACCCAAACACTTCAAGTTTTACTATGTAGTTTATCAGTGATTTCAACCTTTGCCGGAAGACACGGGCCGTAATGTCATGCCTATGAACTGCCGATTGGCCTTGAAGTAAAAGCTGCAGTATCTCGTTTCAAGATTGATTACATGTAAATGTAATAAATAAACCTGGACGAACATAGAGACGAACATACGCAATAGCATCTTGAGCATATTCATGCATATGACGGGACTGCCAGCATATGACGAAGGTAAAATTGTTAATCTTCCAACGTTTGTGGTATTACCGTCATTTATAACTACATCTCGCAAATGAATGTATTGTTCAGAGCGGAGCTTGGTCTGATTCAGGCGGATATATAGCAAACGTTCTGATTCTATTTTAGCATACATATCAACGACAAATTGTTGAAACAATTCACGGCATTTTAAAATATAATTTCTTCATCCTGCCGAATCATTAGTCTATAGGAATAATAATGCATTGCACTGCATTTCTATTCATTTCTTTGTTAGTGGCTGGATTCATCAATTTAATATTAAAGTGATAGCCGTCGGCTCCATCCCAAAAAATGATAGGATATTGTAGGGCATCGTAGAATCGATGAGTTTCAGTAATTCTTAACAACTGAGCGTTTCGCCTATGAAGAATAATATCTCGAGGTAAAAACTGATCACCGACCATAACTATTGCCACTTCGTCGATAGTTGGAGCATTGTATCTACGCACATGTTGGCCAGGAGGCGTTTTGTCAGCGGAAATAACAATTTTATGCGTATTAGTAGGAATCAAATCGATTGCTGTTTTGAACAGACGCACTAAATTATTATTTTCGTGGAAAAGATGTAGCAATTGGGAAACGATTGTCCTTTCAACCTTGGGAGAAATTTCGCAACGTTCATTCAATTCAGAATTTCTACCACTGATGAAGTACAATTGTAAAAATTTATGATTCTCGCCTGAAAATGGTAGAAGGGACCCTGCTCTATGATAAATTTGCCCTTTTACTTTGAAAGTAGACATAAATTGATCTGGATTTTCGATTTGGGCTCCAAACGACGTCATTTGGAAACATGAGTTGTATTTTCTGATTTTTGACAAAAAACGCTTAGATTCTGACGTAGTTCCAGTAAGGAAAGTCTTCAATGGCTCTGGTGGTGCAGCCAATAGAGGAAGTTTAACTTTTCCTGAGGCGCAACACATTCCCATTGTTTCACCATTGAATTTAAAGGCCTTGCAATAGGGACAAATTTTAGACATTGTCCCGATTTGAACACATCTACTCAAGCTATAATCATCGACTGGGCTGTACCTGAATGCCAGGCGATAACTTTCAGGTTGCTCTGATTCCTCGGCACGCTTTCTTTTCTTACTTTCTCTATCAGCAGCAAGCCTGATTTCTTGCTGTTCTTGTGATTCCTCGGCACGCTTTCTTTTCTTACTTTCTCTATCAGCAGCAAACCTGATTTCTTGCTGTTCTTGTGATTCCTCGGCACGCCTTCTTTTTTCACTTTCTCTTTTAGCAGCAAGTCTGCTTTCGCGTTGCTCTGGTAGTTCCTCGGCACGCTTTCTTTTCTGACTTTCTCTATCAGCAGCAAGTTTTTTGGCATAGACTCTTTGAGCATCTTCATCGGCTTTTGCCATTGTAAGTTCATCAGTCATTTTAAACTTAAACATTAATAGATTTCTACGTGAACATATATGTCTTAAATATCTTTAATGACGTCACCGTCATAGCAAAAATGACGAAAACTAATTTCATGACGTCAGCCGACACAGAAACATGGACGTCACCTGATCCATAGACAGACAACTTATTTTTATATATATATATATATATATATATATATATATATATATATATATATATATATATATATATATATATATATATATATATATATATATATATATTTCATTTTGTCAATTTGTCAATGTTCATTCTAACATTGACACTTGGAAAAATCTTTACGTGCCAAGCATGCTAAAGCTCCAACAATTTATATTAAACCTCAAAATTTGGGGTATCTGTTTTAAGGTTTTCGAATTACTTTAATCTATTGTCAAAATATATTGAAATATTTGTGCAATTCCCAGTTTTTTTTATATATATGTTTTTAACAACGTAACACATACGAATATACAACATTCTTCGCTGTCCCATTGTCTGTGCATATAAATAGATTGTCAGGTTTACTGACTCTTGAACATGCAACATATAATTGTCCATGGGAAAAACAATCCGTATTCAAATCTATACCTCATTATTCTAATGATGTGTCCCTGTGTCCCAGTCGTCATTTATATTCCCTGTGTCCCGGTCGTCATTTGTGTCCGGTAAACCAGTTTGTAATTTCTCTTTGAGTGTCCCGGTCGTCATTTATATTCCCTGTGTCCCGGTCGTCATTTCTGTCCCGGTCTATAATTTCCATTCGAACAATCCCTGTGTCCCGGTCGTCATTTATATATCCCGCCTGTGCCCCCGGAGTCCCCGTTGTAGTTGTGTCCCTATGTCCCGGTCGTCATTTATATTCCCTGTGTCCCGGTCTTGATTTGTGTCAGGGTGTCCCAGTCTGTAATTTCTCTTTGGGTTCCCGGTCGTCATTTATATTCCCTGTGTCCCGGTCGTCATTTGTGTCCCGGTGTCCTGGTATGTAATTTCATCAGTTGACAAACATGACGTCAGTCGAAAACAACTTCATGACGCATACAGCTCTATCCTTATAATGACGTCAGTCGACAAACATGACGTCAGTCGACACATAAACATGACGTCACTCGACACACACACACACACACAGACAACTTATTTTTATATATATATAGACTAGCTGTTGGGTGGCTTTTCGCGCCACTTCAATACCTAGTTGGTGGGAGCACTTCGCGCCCCCCAAGCCCCCCCCCCCCCCGCGCGCGTAACTCGTTACGCACCATATTAGTTACGTGCCATTGTAGTTGTGTCCCTGTGTCCCAATATATATATATATATATATATATATATATATATATATATATATATATATATATATATATATATATATATATATATATATATATATATATATACATATATACATATATATAAATATATATATATATATATATATATATATATATATATATATATATATATATATATATATATATATATATATATATATATATATATATATATATATATATGTATATATATATATATATATATATATATATATATATATATATATATATATATATATATATATATATATATATATATATATATATATATATATACATATATAGCCTTTTGGCTATGTATACATACATATACAAGCCTTTTGGCATTAACCCTTTTAGCAGATTCCTCGGCTGTTTCTTCTGTCATTTCAAGATCTATACTAAAAATTCTTCTTTACGTGCTAAGCTTACTAAAGCTCAACAATTTATCATAAACCTCAATATTTTAAGCATCTGTTTTCAGGTTTTCGAATTACTTTAATCTATGGTCAAAATATTTCGAAATATTTATGCAATTCCCAGTTTTGACATTTTAGTTTGTTTTCTTATTCTTCTTTATTTTTCAGACGTCATATGTCTGGCGTAACACACATAGTGTAACAGACATAACACACAAACAGCTTATTTTTATATATATAGATGTCTCCGTGTCCCGGTCGTTATTTGTGTCCCTATGTCTCGGTCTGTAATTTCGTCAGTCGACAAATACGACGTCAGTCGACACGAAAGCATGACGTCACTTGACACACATACAACTTATTTTTATATGTATAGACTAGCTGTTGGGGTGGCGCTTCGCGCCAACCCAACACCTAGTTGGTGGGGGCGCTTCGCGTCCCCCCAAGCCCCCCGCGCCCGTAAGTCGTTACGCGCCATATTAGTTACGCGCCATTGTAATTGTGTCCCTGTGTCCCACCTCTGAATATAGATATATATATATATATATATATATATATATATATATATATATATATATATATATATATATATATATATATATATATATATATATATATATATATATATACTAGCTGTTGGGGTGGCGCTTCGCGCCACCCCAACACCTAGTTGGTGGGGCGCTTCGCGCCCCCCAAGCCCCCCCGCGCGCGTAAGTCGTTACCCGCCGTATTAGTTACGCGCCATTGTAGCTGTGTCCCTGTGTCCCACCTGTGAATAGAGATAGATATAAATATATATTTTTAATTACGCAAAACATGCGAATATAAAACATTCTTCGCTGTCCCATTGTCTGTGCATATAAATAGCATTTATATTTATATGTCTGTGCATATACAAAGCCTTATGTACTAATAATGACTTCATATGCAAACGCTCTTTTTACAAACAAACAAACATGCATACACAGAACTCGCTTCGCGCCACCCCAACACCTAGTTGGTGGGGGCGTTTCGTGCCCCCCAAGCCCCCCCGCGCGCGTAAGTCGTTATGCGCCATATTAGTTACGCGCCATTGTAGCTGTGTCCCTGTGTCCCACCTGTGAATAGAGATAGATATAAATATATATTTTTAACTACGTAAAACATGCGAATATACAACATTCTTCGCTGTCCCATTGTCTGTGCATATAAATAGCATTTATATTCCCTGTGTCCCGGTCGTCATTTGTGTCCTGGTGTCCCAGTTTGTATTTTCTCTTTGAGTGTCCCGGTCGTCATTTATATTCCCAGTGTCCCGGTCGTCATTTGTGTCCCGGTGTCCCGGTCTGTAATTTCTATTCAAACAATCCCTGTGCCTCAGTCGTCAATTATATATCCCGCCTGTGCCCCCGGCGTCCCCGTTGTAGTTTTGTCCCTGCGTCCCGGTCGTCATTTATATTCCCGGTCGTGATTTGTGTCCGGGTGTCCCAGTCTGTAATTTTTCTTTGAGGTTCCTGGTCGTCATTTATATTCCCTCTGTGTCGGTCGTCATTTGTGTCCCGGTCTGTAATTTATCTTTGAGTGTTTTTTTTTTTTAGTTTTTTTTAGTTTTTTACATTT
>NW_027067366.1:0-13824 GCF_032884065.1 Artemia franciscana | reverse complement strand
AGTTATTAAAGCTGCTTAAATTGAGGCTCAATTAAATTATTTCAAATGTTATATATCTGATCACTAGATATTAGAATCAAGGTCGGTGAAATTTTCATTTGTCATGGTGACGAGTTGGGGGGAATTAATTAAGGCTCAAATCTTCTATTTTCCTTAAGGGGTCTTCCAGGCAAATATAGAGAGAGGAATCGTTTTGAGGAATATCTTTGTGCTAAATTTGCAACATGAATGCTGAATGGTAACACTTCCCTCTTAACTGCAGAATAAATAAACAACTTTTCCCAACTGAAAGGAAGATACAACAATAAAACAAAACGAACATAAATTATTATGAATATGAAGGGATTGTCTCCTTCTCAATGCCTTCCTCTTTACACTCAAGTTTGACTTTTTGTCCCAAATATTTAAGAATGACTCCTGAAACACAAGTGCCGTCTAATTAGAATAATAAGCTTTTATAGAAGTCCTAAAAAATTTACGCGAAGAGGGATGTCTTGAGGAGGGGGCAATCCCCTCATATCCACAATTATTTCTGTTAGTTTTAATTTGTAATGCTGCACCTTACTTTTAGTTGAAAAAGCTTATTTTGTTTTATTTGGCTTACGATTGATTTTCAAATAATGCCGGGAAATCCGGCTCCTCCTCGATGGAAAATACTCTTCCCCCATGAAAAATCCTACATACATCTAGCCTCATAACTCAGACCCCTCCCCCGCCACAACCAGTAAAATCCCCCTCGAAAAACGTTTGTATTTTTCCCAATACCCAATGCTATTTGTAAACATTGGAAAAAATTCATAACTTGCATCCCTTCCCCCAGAGACTGTTGGGGACCGAGTCATCTTCAGAGACAGAGTTATTAGATCTTTTGATTATGCTGAATAAAATTGCTATCTCAAAATTTTGATCGGGCGACTTTGGGTAAAAAGGGACATGGGAGGGAGGCTGACTGCCCTCCAATAAGTTTGATCACTTAAATAAACTTTAGCATTTTTTTTTATTTCGAATAAAACAAGTCCTCTCCTGATCCTCTAGGATCACTAGTTCGACACTATCACGCCTGAGAAAACAAATAAAACAAAAACTAATAAACACTCATCAGTGTGTCGTTTCTGGCAAAAAATGCAAAATCTCACTTTTTGTGTATAGGAGATTGAAACCTCTAAAGTATGGTTCTGTAATATGCTGAAACTTATGGTATATGTTAAATCTGAATCTCATTAACGTCATTTGATGTTTGGGGGGTGTTTCTCTTTTTTCTTGAAAATTTGGCTAATTTCCTCACGCTCTTAACTTTTGTACCCTTAACGAATTTAATGCATTTTCAATAAGCATCAAAATTCGAATCTTTTGATGTGTCTATTTTTATTAAGACTCTATTTCTTGGAATTTCAGTTATTCTTAAGCCGCATAGATCCTTACTTGCAGTTCGTTACCAAGAACTATTTGAAATACCAGTCGAAAGTGTTCCCAGTTGCAATTCCAAGTAGTTGCAATCACAGTCATATATAGTAATAGTTGCAAATAGTCAAAGTGACTGTGTCAAGTAATCGCAGTCACGGTCACAAGTTGTTGCAGTCACAAGTATATGTAATCACAAACAGTAAACAGGAAAAAAGGCGTAAGCAGTCATTACCGTAAATAGTCGAGGTTGTAGTCACATATAGGCGTAATAGCGGCACTAGCAGTAGTTTTAGCGTAAACACTAGTTGTAATATTAGTAATGTTGGTGGTAGCAGTGGTAACAACGGCTACGGGAACCCTGAACGTTTCAGTTTAATAACCCAAGCCGTTCCTATGATACTGCCGAAACCGTTTTTCGACAACCTTTATGTATATAGTGTGTTTTGATTTAATTCAACTTCTATCTTAATCTCCTCTGAAAGTTTCAACATAATCTCCTTAGCCATACCATAAACATTGCACATACTCCCTGTAAACAACCCATTTATTTACTTTCCCCCATTAATATATTCCTGAAGTTTCAACTTTTACCTTTAGCCTTTCTTAAGATATCGCAAGTACGCGCTTATGACGAACTTGGATGCACATAATTTGTTTTAGAATATAAATTTTGTTCAACATCCCCAATAATAAGCTCTGAAAGTTCCAATACAACACCCCTAGCTCTTCCTGGGATGTTACACATGCACCCCGGTGAGAATCTGGATACACATAGCGCCTTTTGACTTAGAAAGACAAATCCCGACTAATATATGTATACCATTTTCATTTCATATTCCAAAAATTATCATGACTGAGTTGTTTTTTGTTTTTTTTTGTTTTTTTTTTGTTAAAAGTATACTGAATGTCATTTAAAGACATTAAACAAATTTAAAAAATTTCAAGTTAAAAAATGTCTGCAGAAATTTTTTTTACTACCAGAAAGAATCACAACTTACATACACATACCATTTTCATTTCATATTCCAAAAAATATCATACCTGAATTTGTTAGAAGTATACACAATATCATTTAAAGAAATGAAGAAAGTCCTTAAAAAAAAGTCACTATAAAATTATTTTTAAAGAAAAATCACGAGTAACATGCTTATATCATTTTCATTTCATAATAAATAAAAAAACAAGTTTTTTCAACTGAAAGTAAGGATCAATATAAAAACTTATAACAAACAGAAATTATTACGTATATGAGGGAAGTTGCCCCTGCTCAACACCTTGCTCTTTACGCCAAAGTTTTATGCAATTTCGAAAAAAAGTTACTGATTGTTCGAATTAAACTACTGTTGTGTTTCAGGTTTCAGGAGTGGTTTTTAAAGAATTAGGATCAAATTAAAACTTTAGCACAAAGAGCGAAGTGTTGAGGAGAGGGAAACACCCCATTTAAACGTAATAATTCCAGTTCGTTTTAAATATTACTCCTTACTTTCAGTTGAAAATTTTTTGGATTTTTGATTGTTTTTTAAGTAATGCCAGGGAATCTGGCTCCACTTCCATGGAAATATCCCCTCCCCATGGAAATCTGGTGAACCTTTACCCCATACAATTACTCTTAGCACCTCCACGCGTAAGATTGATTCACTGAAGTAAAAGCAAGATAAAAGAATCTCTGTACAGGAATTCTGGCAAACTCCCCAAGTATACAATTTCTCCTGAAAAGTTCACCCATAAATAATTCTCTCTCCATGAAAAATTCTCCCGGGCAAAGTCCCCTCAGAAAAAAATTCGTCCTCCACACCCCACTCGAAAATGTATGCATACTTCCGAATAACATATACTATATGTAAACAATGGGCATATTTTATAATTTAGCGACCTTTCCCCAGGGACTATGGGGGGGTCATATTATCTCCAAATTTAAATACAATAGCAATCCCATAATTTTTATCAGACGATATTTGGAAAAAATTGTGTGGCAGGGGGCATAGTTGTCCTCCATTTTTGATCACTTAATAAAGGCACTAGAAAATATAGTTTTCCGTTCGAATGAGCCGTCTCCCGATATTATAGAGCCGCTGGGTCAATAAGATCACCCTTAGGAAAGAAAAAAACAAAAAAATCCACATTTTCAAAGATAGGAGCCTGAAACCTCTACAATAGGATTCTTTGATGCGCTGAATCTGATGGTGTAATCTTCATTAAGATTATTTGAATTTTAGAGAGTGTTTTCACCTTCTTTGAAAATCAGGTAAATTGTCTCAAGCTCAGAACCTTTTATGGGTAAGACTAAACTTAATAAATTTTATATATTCAAAATCAGCTTAAAAATATACTTCTTTGGTTTATCTATTGGTATCAAAATTTCGTTTTTTAGATTTTAAGCTACTATTGAGCTGGGTGACTCCTATTTTATAGTTCGGGACCACGAACTGAGTTCAAAAAATATCATAAGCAATTTTTTGCGACAAGTATACACAATGTCAACAAATTTGATTTAGTTCAACAAAACTAAATTCCGAAAAAAGGACCACTTGTGTCAACACGGGCAATCGGATGGCTGTTTGAATAAACGTAGGTACGCTGTGACCATGTATCAACGTAGGTATTGTGTAACTGCTTGTATCAATGTAGGCATGAAGTGACCTGTTGTATTAACGTAGGCATGGTGTGACCACTTGTATCAAAATTGGCATAGGATGACCGGTAGTATCATACAGTGGAAAAGATGGCAGCTATAGAGAGTGCACTTGTATTTGTTACACCTATAGTGGAATAGATTGCAGCACTAGGGGACAGCACATGTATGTGTTGAGGAAGGTGGGATGTCGCTTGTGCTTATTATGGCCTTACTAGTCATCATATTGAAACATCGAAGTCTTTTTTAATCTTGTATTAGTTATAACACTCAATGTCAAACATCGAAATACCAAAAATCTCGATTGAAACCACTCACCCCAAAATATGGGATAATTTCTGTTCATTTTAAGCTGTAAGGCTAATCTTTGTTTTCATTTAGAAAAAAATTGTTTTTGGTTATTCAATTACTGCAAAGATCAGCGCGACACTGACTTCTCATCAGGAAGCAAAAAAAAGAATTCTCACTTTTGCTCTAAAAAATAACTGGTTAGAATGACAATTTCTTTTCGTTAATAATTTTGAGTTGTTCTTCATTTTCATTTTCCGCATATTGTTTGTTTTTATTTTGTTACTCTTACAAAAACGTTTTAGGCGAATAGCTAGTTATCAATATTTTCTATTTTCAGCCGCAAATTCCTTTGGATGTATTCCAAGTTGAATTAACTTTCAGAGAAAGTTTGCTCACAAATTTGATCATACATAGTTCTTAGAAAATGTTAGAAACATTTCGCTCTTTATTTACTCAAACATCAGTGATGAAAATGACGATTGACATGAATGAATTAAGAAAGCTCCTTTCAAGTTGTTCAAGAGAAACTGATTCTCTTATCAAAAAGTAACCTTTCATTGATAGAATTTTTTTAACCGTGTTTTTAAACGGGAACTAAAAGTTCTTTTGAGAATTTCAGTTTAATCCAGAATGTTTTTTTCTTTTTCAGGCTACTAATTATTAACAGTTAATGTACTCAAAATAGATTTAATAGGCGCAATAACATTTGTTCTCAACGGTATTTTTGAACAGAAAGTCATTTCATCGAAATACGTTCATCTTATACAGCTTTCAAATGTCTTCTTTCAAGTGAGCTTAATGGTTGAAAGCTATTAGTCGAAAACTAGCCATGCTACCAAAGAGTTCTTATGAAGTCCTGCTACCTTATGAACATCCGTTTCAAGCACATTTTGCTTTAATAGTATCGACAAAAATTCTGCCAAATCTCAAACTGCCAAAATCTTTATGTCAGTCTGTAGATGCAAAAAAATTACCAACTAAATTTCTAGAAAAAAATTCTAGGTAATTTTTTTAAATTATGATAAAGATTAATTTGACAAATACAATGGCGGAAGTAATGAGAGTAGATCATAAGACTTCAATTCAATTTAACAGTGGGGTTTATTCAAGAAAATGAACAACAGCAAAAACACAAAGTAAACTCTAAAAAAAGCAACACAACATAACAAGTGACCCTCAATAAGCTTTTCCTTGATTGGAGTAATCACTTCAACATAGAAATAAAATTTCAGAAAGAGAAGAAAGGAAAAGAAAGAAAGAAAAAAAATCTCTACTTGACCTGCTCCTTGTCGCAGCAATCCTTCCAAACAACAAACTCAGTCCACCTGCCAACACACTAAAAAAAAAAACCTGTTTCCATCCAACAGAAAATTAAACAATTTATTTCCATTGTTTTGTAGGAACTTGAGAGCAAATAGAATTCAATTTAACTATTCTTCAACAATCATATAACCGGAGACGAGCTTTTTCAATGTCTATATGGAAATCCCACACATTTGCCGACTTTTTCATAAATTTGGGCAAATTATTAGTCTTCATTGAATCGTTGAAAAACTTAAATCAAACCAAATTGGGCCGTCCCTAGATTTTGAAAAAAAAATTGCCCCATTCCTATATTTTCAAGAACTGACGCCACTGCTAGTCTCTATTAAGAATAGCTCCTTTTTCCTCATGAAAATGCCTTATCATTTTTCCTAAATACATTGATAATAAAATATATATATATATATATATATATATATATATATATATATATATATATATATATATATATATATATATATATATATATATACATATATATATATATATATATATATATATATATATATATATATATATATATATATATATATATAGTAGGTTCTTAGTGCTTTTAAGAATAAATCAGTAAAATTTAATATTTATTAATATTTTTTTCCTTTTTTTTCTCGAGATTTTAGTTGTTTTATTTTGACTTGGTGGCAACCCTGGTCATGCGGTAACATAATACATAGCATTTTCTAGAAGGATTTAAGTCAAAAAAAGAAAGGAAGAAAGGATCTTCCACGAAATCTAAAAACAGACCATTCTCTTCGGAATTTAAAGTCAATTCTAGGCTTTCTTTCGTGTGATATATAATCTATTTTTGAAGTCATTCAAAACCTTCTGTTAAGGTTTTACAACAAATAAGAATGTCATCGTTTGATAATGACTTTTATGGATATGAAAGAACTATAGAACAAATATATGCTAACAACTTCTGTATTTCTTTCATTGTTTTCTGTAAGCCTTAGAAAAAAGTCTTAATTCAAATAATTTCTATGCAAAAATAGTCACGTTTTATACTGAAGCAGAAGCTGCATCAAACTAATTACTAGGTTCCACCTCAAAGTAATTCAAATTAGTTCCACGTCCCAGAAAAGTCAAAATAAAATTAAAACAAATTTGTATAGTAGCTGTCTAGTAACAAACATTTTCGATGTGGCATTTCTTGGAAAACATTAATTTTCCTTCAAATTCAACGCAACAGTAATTTGTAAAGACAAGATGAGATTTTCGACAATTAAAAAAAAAGTTTAAAGCTAAACTATTGAAATTGCAACTGCCTGAAACCCTTATCAAATAGTTTGTGGTAACGAACTGAAAGCAAGGAGCGAATACTGACCAAAAAAATTTTAAAGGGAGTTTTAATGACTAGACAAAAAATTAAAATTGCCCTTTTACGATAATTCTTAAAGTATAAAATTCATCATGCGTAAAGCTACGCATAAGAAGCTACGAGCCAGAAAAAATTTGTTGGATTTTCAAAACCGGGGAGGCACCTCCAAGACAGCAAGTAATTTCGATAAAAAAAAAACACCGTCAAATTTAGTATCTTAATAAAGAACCTTTGTGTAGAAATTTTAAGCTAATATCTACGAAAATGTGGAATTTAAATTTTTCTGAGAAGGCAGATCATTGTGTTCGAAAAATTTAAGTTTTATTTTTTGTTTGTTTTTAGTTTTTCATTTTTCCTTTGGCTATTTTATAGAACAAATATTCTAAGAAAATTCGGAGAAGGCTCGTTTCAACAAAAGTAAAAGATCTAGTAGCCTTTTCAAGTAGTCAAAAAGACCGTACCTTAGGGAAGCAGTATTTCCGCAGTTTTGTGGCACCAAACTACAATGCTGACCCAGATCCAGCAAATTTTTGCCATCGATTTGGAAATTTTGAGATAGTTCATTGATTTGAAATTTCAAAAGGTTATTCTGAGCTTCCCAGTTTCAGAGACAGTAATGCCGTGTCATGGCACATCCATTCCTAATGAGTCAGGTAGTACATACGTAGTAAATAGTTAATATAAACATTTAATTCAAAGTTTTAGGTTCCAAAGTATTTAGGAAGAGTCAAACTTCCTGTCTTGTATTTAAGGCACTTCTTTTCAATTTCTATTCTCTTTTTTATCTTTTTTATATCCTTCGATAGCTGATGTTCAGAGAGAGAGAGAGAGAAGTTTATTAATATTAAATAGAAGACAATACAAAATACAATTCAAAATCGAATTACAATACACATAATTCCCCTCGAAAGGCTCCATGGCCAGAGATACAAGGGGGATAAGAAAAAAAATTATTATACAAGCAATAAATTGAATATAAGGCAATCACATAAAGCAGTTTCACAAAACCACACACCACTAACAAAACACAGGGGCCATCAACTCCTCAGAGGAAAAAAATTAATCTATTTGATTCTTTATTAAATGATCATTAAGAATCCTTTTAAAAGTCCCAAACGAGTGGCATTTCTGCACTGAAGAAGATAGTGAATTCAAGACCTGTTGACAAGCAATGTGGGGATTGAAATCTGATGGAATAGTAGGGGTAGGCGGAAGGTGGATATTATTTGAAGAACGAAGGTTATATGGAGCTGAATCAGAAATAAACATAGGAGTTTTCCCGAAGATATTTTGGAAGATTGCAGTGAAGTTGACCAAAGACAAAAAAAAGCACAACAAATAATGTAATAGACCGTAGACTTAAGAGCTGTATTGGTGAAGAACGGTTGGTGTCCATAACCAGACACCGTGCTTTATTATACATGACGGAAAGTGACCGCAGCGTAAACGAAAAAGTAGACATCCATACAACAGGGCAATAAGAAACATATGACTGGACAAGACAGAAAAAAGTTTCAGAATAAATCCAGGAAATGTGTATCTAAGTTTTCGAATGATACCCAAACTCCGTGAGACCTTAACCCTAATCATGGCTACGTGGTTTTCTGAATGAAAGGTTCTCATCAAGCAGGATACCAAGAAACCGGACCACCCGATTCTCTGGTCTACACAAGGAGCCTTGTGACACCTGAAGGTATGTAAGCTGAGGGAAAGCTGCACCAATTCGAGAAAAAATAAGAAAATGTGATTTACCAACATTCAAGACCAAGTAATCGGCATTATACCATGGCATAACTCTCTCAAATAATGCCACAAGGTTAGACTTGATATCACATTCCGTCTTCCCAAGGGTCCCAAGAGTGTTATCATCAGCAAAAGCAACAAGAAAATCTTCACTAGAAGAAATATTGGAACACGACTGAGCATCAGGCTGACACAGCTTGCAACATGCCAGAGGCCTGGTGTTTTTTACAGCCGAAATCAGATCAGTAACACAAATCAAAAATAAAATGGGACCAAGAACAGACCCCTGCGGGATGCGATAATATACTTCAGAAGGGATCCGGAAAAGTGGATCAATTGAAATAAGTCTACCAGAAAGATATGAATCAAACCAAGAATAAGCGTTTGATCTTATACCAATATGTGATAGTTTCCAAAGAAGAATCTGATGAGTCAAGGAATCAAAAGCTTTACGAACATCCAAAAATAAAGCTGCCGGGATATGACCAGAGTGACTCGCTCGGAATCCAAACTAGAAATCATGCAAAAAATCCTTTGCATTCAGAAAACTAAGAAGCCTGGATAGCATAGCCTTCTCAAAAATTTTGCTGAAAACAGATAGGAGAGAAATTGGCCTATAATTAGCAGGATCACTCCGAGAACCACCTTTATAGAGTACTATAACCTTAGCTCGCTTGAGAGATTAAGGAAAAATACCTTCCTCGAAAGACAGATTGACGAGCTTAGTCAGTGGTGATAGAATAGCAGGCAAAATGGCACTGATAACCCTTGTAGGAATTTTTTCTGGTCCTGAAGAGGATGATCCTTCAAGAGCATTCACAATACGAGCTACCTCAAATTCAGAAACAGAGTTCAAGACCATCGACTTCAAACATGAGGGTCCAAGAACGGCTCTAAAATCGCAACGAGAAGTTGCAGAGCTTGCAGAGGAAGCAGTTACCTTTCCTATATTAGCAAAATAAGAGGTGAGCTCTAGCTGAACATCTGCATCTCCTTGGACGGTTTTACCATCGATTTTCAGCATTGATGGAACTGAAGGCAGAGGGAGAACTGAATTAATTAAATACCATGTCTTCCTTACATCCTTCCCACATTCAGAAAATTTCCTATGATAATACTGAGACTTTGCCTTCCGACACAGAGAACTAAATTTATTCCTATAGGCCTTGAATCGTTCGTGATGAGCTAAAGAAGGTGAAGCCTTGTAAAGCTTCCACAAATAATTTTTCCTTTTCCAGGTTTTATGGAGACCTGGAGTCATCCATGGATTCAGTGGTGCTACCCTTTTTGAAGTATGGGGCGCTGGACCCCGATTGCAAATTTCCAGGATCCCTTCTTTAACTAAATCATAAAAGGAATCAAAAGAGTGGTTAAAATCTGAATCAGAAACCAAACTACCCCATGGTACATCAGCCAGACGAGAAATAAGTAGACTTAGCTCAGTATCACCATAACGGAAAAACGGGAGATTAAATAATGATACTATACGCTGCGCTTGATCAGCACTATTATATCGGGAAATAGCTGGAAAACGATCAGAAATATCACTAACCAGCACCAAATTATCTAAAACATCTAGTGACGAAAAAATGTTATCGATAAGAGACGCTTGTGTTTCTATAACTCGGGTTGGTATACAAACTGAAGGTAGGTTTCCCGAAGAGATTATCATTGACAAAAAATCAATAGTTGAAGCAGAATTTTGATCCAGCAGGTTGAGGTTAAAATCACCCATAAGGATTAGTTCACAGGGATGTTTTTGGACTGAGTCCAAAACTTCTTCCAGAATTTTCAAAAACGAAGGAATAGATCCACTGGGGGACCTATAAACCAAACCCACAACTAAATACTTACGCATTGATTTAATCTCAATAAATAGGGATTCAAAGATTCCTTCCTCATTTCTGCTCAAATCATTTCGGACATTATATGTAAGACGATCAGCAATATAAAGCATAAGGCCACCTCTCGCCATCTGTTTTCTATTCAGCCTCTCCATCCTATATCCTGGAATATCTAGAAGGATATCCTTTTTTGAATCCAGGAAAGTTTCACATAATCCTATAACATCAGGAGTTCCATCACTAACGATCCGTTTCAGCTCATCAAAAGACGAGCAGAGTCCCTGAATGTTCAGATGAAACACAGAGAAAATATCATCTCGTTTAGAGGAGGCAGAACCATTTAATTGCGAAACATACTTACTTTTAAAAGCCGAATTAGAATCATTATTCATCTGATTTCTATTTCCAATTGAATTATTAATAATATTTTCAATATCTAAAGGATTATTTTGGAAATCAATTAAACGATCCCCCAAAGAGTTGATACCAGCCTGGCCACTACTTATGGTGGATGGCAGTTCCACCCCACGACCAAACCCACCAGATCACAGGTATAAGAAAAAAAAAATATAAGGAAAAAAGGGTGAAAAATAATATGATCAAGGTATGGATAAATAATTATAATATAATCAAGGTAAGAATAAATAAGAAAAACAGGGAAAGAGAAGAAAAAGAAACAAGGAAAAACTAAGAACTCCTCCCCCATGCCTCTCCCATTGAAAAGTAAAAGCACTAAAACTCACTGTAAATGGGTTTGTTCTAATACTATACTGTTGGTGTAAAAAAAAAACAAATAGCAATACAATAAAAAAGACACAATATTTGTTGTAGCAGAAGATACCATTATATAAGTCACTATTACTATTTTTATTGTATCGGAGTATTTACCTCGAACGCATTCTTGTTTTATCAAAACTTTGTGAGAGTAAATCCGGTTTAAGATGTTCACCGAATGAATGCTATATGTGAACTGGTCAATCTACCGAGCCTGAATTTTTAAATGCTTTGATTTCTTTTTAGATTTAAAAACACACTGAAAAATTGCAAAGAATGTGCGAAAATAAGAAACCTATACTGTTTTAAGCAAGTTTAAATCGTTCTCTAAGAATATGTCTGTGTAATATCACTATATCGGCTCAAGGAATGGATGGATGTGAAACTATGACTCCAATGATATTCGAGGGTTGTTTTTTCAACCTCCAATAGGCAATAAATGAAGGACAAGTTTATACAAACCAATAATTGTATTACCAAAAGATTAGTGCACTTATGATTAATTTTCGGCATAATAACTGAAAAAATTGAGACGTTCGTCAAATCTGGGGACAATCATTCCAATACCCTCTTCAAAGGAGGTCGTTGAGAATGAATTGAAATGATCCTTTATGTGGGTTTGAAGGTCTTCATTGTGGTTTAAAAATGCTTCCCTACAAGCCGCGTCTCCAGTTCAGGAAAAAGATGAACGTCGCTGGGTTCGAAGTAAGGATTATTCTTTATTTTCGAAGGATTATCCGCGACTACTCTAAAGAGGATATGGACTAAACTCAACAGTCCAGACTAAAGCTTGACATTTTAATATCGGTCCTTTGCTAAATCAGGTGTATCTGTTGTCTAGAATAAACATATATAAATATGTAGACATAAAAAAAAACTTATCTCGACTCCTCGGACTTATGTTCGACATTTGCCCCTTTTGTTACATTTCACCATATGAAGGGAGGTCGTGAATTCAATCTATGTACATATGAACATTCATCATATTCAGTTGTGCATATATCATGAATAGTTAGTCAAAACAGGCCCTATAAGTGGGCTTTTAACACGTTATTTCCTTTCTGGCAATTTTGTTAGTATTACCTTGGGTTACTCGACCGCCAACGTTTTGACACTAAGGGTATCGAACACGATTGTTATGATATTTTTAATGCTGTGAAAATCCCTAAAAGGGAAAAATGAAACATAGCGAAAACCAAACATAACGTTAAATGAAATGAAGTCGAAAAAAGTTTAATTGGTGTAACCATACTTGAGTCAAAGAAAATTTACATTCTGGCAATTTGAATGAACTTGGATGTTTTCAATGCAAAAATATTCGACGCTGAAAACGAAAATTTTGAGAATATATTTTAAGGTTTTTCTTTCTAATAAAACCTTGCATAAAAGTTGC
This sequence comes from Artemia franciscana, assembly GCF_032884065.1. NCBI lineage: Eukaryota > Metazoa > Arthropoda > Branchiopoda > Anostraca > Artemiidae > Artemia > Artemia franciscana. Next base: position 1,102 of record NW_027067366.1, on the reverse strand, counting down.
GCAATTTTTCAGGTTTTTTTTTAAATATTATTGTGCCTGTACTATGCTTGAGCTTGCCATATAGAATCTACCTCTATAATAGGTAAGCGTTGGAGTCTGTAAAGAGAAAAAGATTACAGAAAATCCGTTTATTTTTATAAACGGATAAAATTACCTAAATTTCCGATTTTTGAGATATTTACATGAATTTACTCATTTTCTTGTTTGTTCAAAGACCACATTTTTGGAGTAAAAAATAGATATCTTTTTATTTTACCGGTGCAAATGGACTCGGGTAGAAACTTTCAGGAATGTTTCTTTTTTTTGGGGGGGGTCAAAACACCTATCATATAACTTCAAAAAACGGATCCTCAGATACTTTACGGTTTTTTTACACCTATCGTCTGGAAGATATCGCTCCTAGTAAATCAGAATATGTTTTACAGGTGTTTTAATTAACCTGCAAACTGCTAAAATACAATACATGTCACCAGTTTAATGGTTAAGACTAGGGAGGAAAGTTTTTGAAATTTTTTATTCCATTTTAGCCCCTTCACGTATATTGTTCCCCTTTGTTTCTACCGTCTATAGCTCAAAAGAGTCGCTTTGTCTGTAAAGCATCTATACGATTTCACAAAGCGTTTGATGTATCTCTGCTTCAATGATCATATTACTACATATTACTGCACCATACTGCATCTTTGGCACATCTTGATTAGCAGCATATATACAAAATATACAGCTGCAGTTTTTTTGTTCAGACAAAAATAAGGGCTGTAATAAACTTTTCAAAAAAGAAATCTTTCAATTTACTTTTGTTCGACATTCCTTTCCCATCTATTATTGTATTAAAGGAAGTATCCCAAAGAGTGCCATCCATTTAGAATCTTTCCTTTATTAGAGGGGAAGGTGTGTCAGAACTAATTCCACCAAGATTGCAAATAAATAATCCAGTCACAATTGAACGAGAGTGACTTGTTTATAGTAAGGAACATTTTACACAAAGACAATTCTCGGAAATGAGACTCTAGCTACTATATATGACAAAAATTTTGATCCAGCATTTCAAAGGATTTAATTTAATTAACACTTTACAAAAAGAATGTGTAGATTAATCTTGTTT
>NW_027067365.1:0-13835 GCF_032884065.1 Artemia franciscana | reverse complement strand
GTCTAATATCTTCATTTTTTCAACATACGTAGCTATTACCCTCGAAAACTAAAACTTTTGAAATAGGAAAAGAGCCTTTAATCACATTCTTTACCATTTGCAATCATAAAATAGTCTAATATCTTCATTTTTTCAACATACGTAGCTATTACCCTCGAAAACTAAAACTTTTGAAATAGGAAAAGAGCCTTTAATCACATTCTTTACCATTTGCAATCATAAAATAGTCTAATATCTTCATTTTTTCAACATACGTAGCTATTACCCTCGAAAACTAAAACTTTTGAAATAGGAAAAGAGCCTTTAATCACATTCTTTACCATTTGCAATCATAAAATAGTCTAATATCTTCATTTTTTCAACATACGTAGCTATTACCCTCGAAAACTAAAACTTTTGAAATAGGAAAAGAGCCTTTAATCACATTCTTTACCATTTGCAATCATAAAATAGTCTAATATCTTCATTTTTTCAACATACGTAGCTATTACCCTCGAAAACTAAAACTTTTGAAATAGGAAAAGAGCCTTTAATCACATTCTTTACCATTTGCAATCATAAAATAGTCTAATATCTTCATTTTTTCAACATACGTAGCTATTACCCTCGAAAACTAAAACTTTTGAAATAGGAAAAGAGCCTTTAATCACATTCTTTACCATTTGCAATCATAAAATAGTCTAATATCTTCATTTTTTCAACATACGTAGCTATTACCCTCGAAAACTAAAACTTTTGAAATAGGAAAAGAGCCTTTAATCACATTCTTTACCATTTGCAATCATAAAATAGTCTAATATCTTCATTTTTTCAACATACGTAGCTATTACCCTCGAAAACTAAAACTTTTGAAATAGGAAAAGAGCCTTTAATCACATTCTTTACCATTTGCAATCATAAAATAGTCTAATATCTTCATTTTTTCAACATACGTAGCTATTACCCTCGAAAACTAAAACTTTTGAAATAGGAAAAGAGCCTTTAATCACATTCTTTACCATTTGCAATCATAAAATAGTCTAATATCTTCATTTTTTCAACATACGTAGCTATTACCCTCGAAAACTAAAACTTTTGAAATAGGAAAAGAGCCTTTAATCACATTCTTTACCATTTGCAATCATAAAATAGTCTAATATCTTCATTTTTTCAACATACGTAGCTATTACCCTCGAAAACTAAAACTTTTGAAATAGGAAAAGAGCCTTTAATCACATTCTTTACCATTTGCAATCATAAAATAGTCTAATATCTTCATTTTTTCAACATACGTAGCTATTACCCTCGAAAACTAAAACTTTTGAAATAGGAAAAGAGCCTTTAATCACATTCTTTACCATTTGCAATCATAAAATAGTCTAATATCTTCATTTTTTCAACATACGTAGCTATTACCCTCGAAAACTAAAACTTTTGAAATAGGAAAAGAGCCTTTAATCACATTCTTTACCATTTGCAATCATAAAATAGTCTAATATCTTCATTTTTTCAACATACGTAGCTATTACCCTCGAAAACTAAAACTTTTGAAATAGGAAAAGAGCCTTTAATCACATTCTTTACCATTTGCAATCATAAAATAGTCTAATATCTTCATTTTTTCAACATACGTAGCTATTACCCTCGAAAACTAAAACTTTTGAAATAGGAAAAGAGCCTTTAATCACATTCTTTACCATTTGCAATCATAAAATAGTCTAATATCTTCATTTTTTCAACATACGTAGCTATTACCCTCGAAAACTAAAACTTTTGAAATAGGAAAAGAGCCTTTAATCACATTCTTTACCATTTGCAATCATAAAATAGTCTAATATCTTCATTTTTTCAACATACGTAGCTATTACCCTCGAAAACTAAAACTTTTGAAATAGGAAAAGAGCCTTTAATCACATTCTTTACCATTTGCAATCATAAAATAGTCTAATATCTTCATTTTTTCAACATACGTAGCTATTACCCTCGAAAACTAAAACTTTTGAAATAGGAAAAGAGCCTTTAATCACATTCTTTACCATTTGCAATCATAAAATAGTCTAATATCTTCATTTTTTCAACATACGTAGCTATTACCCTCGAAAACTAAAACTTTTGAAATAGGAAAAGAGCCTTTAATCACATTCTTTACCATTTGCAATCATAAAATAGTCTAATATCTTCATTTTTTCAACATACGTAGCTATTACCCTCGAAAACTAAAACTTTTGAAATAGGAAAAGAGCCTTTAATCACATTCTTTACCATTTGCAATCATAAAATAGTCTAATATCTTCATTTTTTCAACATACGTAGCTATTACCCTCGAAAACTAAAACTTTTGAAATAGGAAAAGAGCCTTTAATCACATTCTTTACCATTTGCAATCATAAAATAGTCTAATATCTTCATTTTTTCAACATACGTAGCTATTACCCTCGAAAACTAAAACTTTTGAAATAGGAAAAGAGCCTTTAATCACATTCTTTACCATTGTGCAATCATAAAATAGTCTAATATCTTCATTTTTTCAACATACGTAGCTATTACCCTCGAAAACTAAAACTTTTGAAATAGGAAAAGAGCCTTTAATCACATTCTTTACCATTTGCAATCATAAAATAGTCTAATATCTTCATTTTTTCAACATACGTAGCTATTACCCTCGAAAACTAAAACTTTTGAAATAGGAAAAGAGCCTTTAATCACATTCTTTACCATTTGCAATCATAAAATAGTCTAATATCTTCATTTTTTCAACATACGTAGCTATTACCCTCGAAAACTAAAACTTTTGAAATAGGAAAAGAGCCTTTAATCACATTCTTTACCATTTGCAATCATAAAATAGTCTAATATCTTCATTTTTTCAACATACGTAGCTATTACCCTCGAAAACTAAAACTTTTGAAATAGGAAAAGAGCCTTTAATCACATTCTTTACCATTTGCAATCATAAAATAGTCTAATATCTTCATTTTTTCAACATACGTAGCTATTACCCTCGAAAACTAAAACTTTTGAAATAGGAAAAGAGCCTTTAATCACATTCTTTACCATTTGCAATCATAAAATAGTCTAATATCTTCATTTTTTCAACATACGTAGCTATTACCCTCGAAAACTAAAACTTTTGAAATAGGAAAAGAGCCTTTAATCACATTCTTTACCATTTGCAATCATAAAATAGTCTAATATCTTCATTTTTTCAACATACGTAGCTATTACCCTCGAAAACTAAAACTTTTGAAATAGGAAAAGAGCCTTTAATCACATTCTTTACCATTTGCAATCATAAAATAGTCTAATATCTTCATTTTTTCAACATACGTAGCTATTACCCTCGAAAACTAAAACTTTTGAAATAGGAAAAGAGCCTTTAATCACATTCTTTACCATTTGCAATCATAAAATAGTCTAATATCTTCATTTTTTCAACATACGTAGCTATTACCCTCGAAAACTAAAACTTTTGAAATAGGAAAAGAGCCTTTAATCACATTCTTTACCATTTGCAATCATAAAATAGTCTAATATCTTCATTTTTTCAACATACGTAGCTATTACCCTCGAAAACTAAAACTTTTGAAATAGGAAAAGAGCCTTTAATCACATTCTTTACCATTTGCAATCATAAAATAGTCTAATATCTTCATTTTTTCAACATACGTAGCTATTACCCTCGAAAACTAAAACTTTTGAAATAGGAAAAGAGCCTTTAATCACATTCTTTACCATTTGCAATCATAAAATAGTCTAATATCTTCATTTTTTCAACATACGTAGCTATTACCCTCGAAAACTAAAACTTTTGAAATAGGAAAAGAGCCTTTAATCACATTCTTTACCATTTGCAATCATAAAATAGTCTAATATCTTCATTTTTTCAACATACGTAGCTATTACCCTCGAAAACTAAAACTTTTGAAATAGGAAAAGAGCCTTTAATCACATTCTTTACCATTTGCAATCATAAAATAGTCTAATATCTTCATTTTTTCAACATACGTAGCTATTACCCTCGAAAACTAAAACTTTTGAAATAGGAAAAGAGCCTTTAATCACATTCTTTACCATTTGCAATCATAAAATAGTCTAATATCTTCATTTTTTCAACATACGTAGCTATTACCCTCGAAAACTAAAACTTTTGAAATAGGAAAAGAGCCTTTAATCACATTCTTTACCATTGCAATCATAAAATAGTCTAATATCTTCATTTTTTCAACATACGTAGCTATTACCCTCGAAAACTAAAACTTTTGAAATAGGAAAAGAGCCTTTAATCACATTCTTTACCATTTGCAATCATAAAATAGTCTAATATCTTCATTTTTTCAACATACGTAGCTATTACCCTCGAAAACTAAAACTTTTGAAATAGGAAAAGAGCCTTTAATCACATTCTTTACCATTTGCAATCATAAAATAGTCTAATATCTTCATTTTTTCAACATACGTAGCTATTACCCTCGAAAACTAAAACTTTTGAAATAGGAAAAGAGCCTTTAATCACATTCTTTACCATGTGCAATCATAAAATAGTCTAATATCTTCATTTTTTCAACATACGTAGCTATTACCCTCGAAAACTAAAACTTTTGAATAGGAAAAGAGCCTTTAATCACATTCTTTACCATTTGCAATCATAAAATAGTCTAATATCTTCATTTTTTCAACATACGTAGCTATTACCCTCGAAAACTAAAACTTTTGAAATAGGAAAAGAGCCTTTAATCACATTCTTTACCATTTGCAATCATAAAATAGTCTAATATCTTCATTTTTTCAACATACGTAGCTATTACCCTCGAAAACTAAAACTTTTGAAATAGGAAAAGAGCCTTTAATCACATTCTTTACCATTTGCAATCATAAAATAGTCTAATATCTTCATTTTTTCAACATACGTAGCTATTACCCTCGAAAACTAAAACTTTTGAAATAGGAAAAGAGCCTTTAATCACATTCTTTACCATTTGCAATCATAAAATAGTCTAATATCTTCATTTTTTCAACATACGTAGCTATTACCCTCGAAAACTAAAACTTTTGAAATAGGAAAAGAGCCTTTAATCACATTCTTTACCATTTGCAATCATAAAATAGTCTAATATCTTCATTTTTTCAACATACGTAGCTATTACCCTCGAAAACTAAAACTTTTGAAATAGGAAAAGAGCCTTTAATCACATTCTTTACCATTTGCAATCATAAAATAGTCTAATATCTTCATTTTTTCAACATACGTAGCTATTACCCTCGAAAACTAAAACTTTTGAAATAGGAAAAGAGCCTTTAATCACATTCTTTACCATGTGCAATCATAAAATAGTCTAATATCTTCATTTTTTCAACATACGTAGCTATTACCCTCGAAAACTAAAACTTTTGAAATAGGAAAAGAGCCTTTAATCACATTCTTTACCATTTGCAATCATAAAATAGTCTAATATCTTCATTTTTTCAACATACGTAGCTATTACCCTCGAAAACTAAAACTTTTGAAATAGGAAAAGAGCCTTTAATCACATTCTTTACCATTTGCAATCATAAAATAGTCTAATATCTTCATTTTTTCAACATACGTAGCTATTACCCTCGAAAACTAAAACTTTTGAAATAGGAAAAGAGCCTTTAATCACATTCTTTACCATTTGCAATCATAAAATAGTCTAATATCTTCATTTTTTCAACATACGTAGCTATTACCCTCGAAAACTAAAACTTTTGAAATAGGAAAAGAGCCTTTAATCACATTCTTTACCATTTGCAATCATAAAATAGTCTAATATCTTCATTTTTTCAACATACGTAGCTATTACCCTCGAAAACTAAAACTTTTGAAATAGGAAAAGAGCCTTTAATCACATTCTTTACCATTTGCAATCATAAAATAGTCTAATATCTTCATTTTTTCAACATACGTAGCTATTACCCTCGAAAACTAAAACTTTTGAAATAGGAAAAGAGCCTTTAATCACATTCTTTACCATTTGCAATCATAAAATAGTCTAATATCTTCATTTTTTCAACATACGTAGCTATTACCCTCGAAAACTAAAACTTTTGAAATAGGAAAAGAGCCTTTAATCACATTCTTTACCATTTGCAATCATAAAATAGTCTAATATCTTCATTTTTTCAACATACGTAGCTATTACCCTCGAAAACTAAAACTTTTGAAATAGGAAAAGAGCCTTTAATCACATTCTTTACCATTTGCAATCATAAAATAGTCTAATATCTTCATTTTTTCAACATACGTAGCTATTACCCTCGAAAACTAAAACTTTTGAAATAGGAAAAGAGCCTTTAATCACATTCTTTACCATTTGCAATCATAAAATAGTCTAATATCTTCATTTTTTCAACATACGTAGCTATTACCCTCGAAAACTAAAACTTTTGAAATAGGAAAAGAGCCTTTAATCACATTCTTTACCATTTGCAATCATAAAATAGTCTAATATCTTCATTTTTTCAACATACGTAGCTATTACCCTCGAAAACTAAAACTTTTGAAATAGGAAAAGAGCCTTTAATCACATTCTTTACCATTTGCAATCATAAAATAGTCTAATATCTTCATTTTTTCAACATACGTAGCTATTACCCTCGAAAACTAAAACTTTTGAAATAGGAAAAGAGCCTTTAATCACATTCTTTACCATGTGCAATCATAAAATAGTCTAATATCTTCATTTTTTCAACATACGTAGCTATTACCCTCGAAAACTAAAACTTTTGAATAGGAAAAGAGCCTTTAATCACATTCTTTACCATTTGCAATCATAAAATAGTCTAATATCTTCATTTTTTCAACATACGTAGCTATTACCCTCGAAAACTAAAACTTTTGAAATAGGAAAAGAGCCTTTAATCACATTCTTTACCATTTGCAATCATAAAATAGTCTAATATCTTCATTTTTTCAACATACGTAGCTATTACCCTCGAAAACTAAAACTTTTGAAATAGGAAAAGAGCCTTTAATCACATTCTTTACCATGTGCAATCATAAAATAGTCTAATATCTTCATTTTTTCAACATACGTAGCTATTACCCTCGAAAACTAAAACTTTTGAAATAGGAAAAGAGCCTTTAATCACATTCTTTACCATTTGCAATCATAAAATAGTCTAATATCTTCATTTTTTCAACATACGTAGCTATTACCCTCGAAAACTAAAACTTTTGAAATAGGAAAAGAGCCTTTAATCACATTCTTTACCATTTGCAATCATAAAATAGTCTAATATCTTCATTTTTTCAACATACGTAGCTATTACCCTCGAAAACTAAAACTTTTGAAATAGGAAAAGAGCCTTTAATCACATTCTTTACCATTTGCAATCATAAAATAGTCTAATATCTTCATTTTTTCAACATACGTAGCTATTACCCTCGAAAACTAAAACTTTTGAAATAGGAAAAGAGCCTTTAATCACATTCTTTACCATTTGCAATCATAAAATAGTCTAATATCTTCATTTTTTCAACATACGTAGCTATTACCCTCGAAAACTAAAACTTTTGAAATAGGAAAAGAGCCTTTAATCACATTCTTTACCATTTGCAATCATAAAATAGTCTAATATCTTCATTTTTTCAACATACGTAGCTATTACCCTCGAAAACTAAAACTTTTGAAATAGGAAAAGAGCCTTTAATCACATTCTTTACCATTTGCAATCATAAAATAGTCTAATATCTTCATTTTTTCAACATACGTAGCTATTACCCTCGAAAACTAAAACTTTTGAAATAGGAAAAGAGCCTTTAATCACATTCTTTACCATTTGCAATCATAAAATAGTCTAATATCTTCATTTTTTCAACATACGTAGCTATTACCCTCGAAAACTAAAACTTTTGAAATAGGAAAAGAGCCTTTAATCACATTCTTTACCATTTGCAATCATAAAATAGTCTAATATCTTCATTTTTTCAACATACGTAGCTATTACCCTCGAAAACTAAAACTTTTGAAATAGGAAAAGAGCCTTTAATCACATTCTTTACCATTTGCAATCATAAAATAGTCTAATATCTTCATTTTTTCAACATACGTAGCTATTACCCTCGAAAACTAAAACTTTTGAAATAGGAAAAGAGCCTTTAATCACATTCTTTACCATTTGCAATCATAAAATAGTCTAATATCTTCATTTTTTCAACATACGTAGCTATTACCCTCGAAAACTAAAACTTTTGAAATAGGAAAAGAGCCTTTAATCACATTCTTTACCATTTGCAATCATAAAATAGTCTAATATCTTCATTTTTTCAACATACGTAGCTATTACCCTCGAAAACTAAAACTTTTGAAATAGGAAAAGAGCCTTTAATCACATTCTTTACCATTTGCAATCATAAAATAGTCTAATATCTTCATTTTTTCAACATACGTAGCTATTACCCTCGAAAACTAAAACTTTTGAAATAGGAAAAGAGCCTTTAATCACATTCTTTACCATTTGCAATCATAAAATAGTCTAATATCTTCATTTTTTCAACATACGTAGCTATTACCCTCGAAAACTAAAACTTTTGAAATAGGAAAAGAGCCTTTAATCACATTCTTTACCATTTGCAATCATAAAATAGTCTAATATCTTCATTTTTTCAACATACGTAGCTATTACCCTCGAAAACTAAAACTTTTGAAATAGGAAAAGAGCCTTTAATCACATTCTTTACCATGTGCAATCATAAAATAGTCTAATATCTTCATTTTTTCAACATACGTAGCTATTACCCTCGAAAACTAAAACTTTTGAAATAGGAAAAGAGCCTTTAATCACATTCTTTACCATTTGCAATCATAAAATAGTCTAATATCTTCATTTTTTCAACATACGTAGCTATTACCCTCGAAAACTAAAACTTTTGAAATAGGAAAAGAGCCTTTAATCACATTCTTTACCATTTGCAATCATAAAATAGTCTAATATCTTCATTTTTTCAACATACGTAGCTATTACCCTCGAAAACTAAAACTTTTGAAATAGGAAAAGAGCCTTTAATCACATTCTTTACCATTTGCAATCATAAAATAGTCTAATATCTTCATTTTTTCAACATACGTAGCTATTACCCTCGAAAACTAAAACTTTTGAAATAGGAAAAGAGCCTTTAATCACATTCTTTACCATTTGCAATCATAAAATAGTCTAATATCTTCATTTTTTCAACATACGTAGCTATTACCCTCGAAAACTAAAACTTTTGAAATAGGAAAAGAGCCTTTAATCACATTCTTTACCATTTGCAATCATAAAATAGTCTAATATCTTCATTTTTTCAACATACGTAGCTATTACCCTCGAAAACTAAAACTTTTGAAATAGGAAAAGAGCCTTTAATCACATTCTTTACCATTTGCAATCATAAAATAGTCTAATATCTTCATTTTTTCAACATACGTAGCTATTACCCTCGAAAACTAAAACTTTTGAAATAGGAAAAGAGCCTTTAATCACATTCTTTACCATTTGCAATCATAAAATAGTCTAATATCTTCATTTTTTCAACATACGTAGCTATTACCCTCGAAAACTAAAACTTTTGAAATAGGAAAAGAGCCTTTAATCACATTCTTTACCATTTGCAATCATAAAATAGTCTAATATCTTCATTTTTTCAACATACGTAGCTATTACCCTCGAAAACTAAAACTTTTGAAATAGGAAAAGAGCCTTTAATCACATTCTTTACCATTTGCAATCATAAAATAGTCTAATATCTTCATTTTTTCAACATACGTAGCTATTACCCTCGAAAACTAAAACTTTTGAAATAGGAAAAGAGCCTTTAATCACATTCTTTACCATTTGCAATCATAAAATAGTCTAATATCTTCATTTTTTCAACATACGTAGCTATTACCCTCGAAAACTAAAACTTTTGAAATAGGAAAAGAGCCTTTAATCACATTCTTTACCATTTGCAATCATAAAATAGTCTAATATCTTCATTTTTTCAACATACGTAGCTATTACCCTCGAAAACTAAAACTTTTGAAATAGGAAAAGAGCCTTTAATCACATTCTTTACCATTTGCAATCATAAAATAGTCTAATATCTTCATTTTTTCAACATACGTAGCTATTACCCTCGAAAACTAAAACTTTTGAAATAGGAAAAGAGCCTTTAATCACATTCTTTACCATTTGCAATCATAAAATAGTCTAATATCTTCATTTTTTCAACATACGTAGCTATTACCCTCGAAAACTAAAACTTTTGAAATAGGAAAAGAGCCTTTAATCACATTCTTTACCATTTGCAATCATAAAATAGTCTAATATCTTCATTTTTTCAACATACGTAGCTATTACCCTCGAAAACTAAAACTTTTGAAATAGGAAAAGAGCCTTTAATCACATTCTTTACCATTGCAATCATAAAATAGTCTAATATCTTCATTTTTTCAACATACGTAGCTATTACCCTCGAAAACTAAAACTTTTGAAATAGGAAAAGAGCCTTTAATCACATTCTTTACCATTTGCAATCATAAAATAGTCTAATATCTTCATTTTTTCAACATACGTAGCTATTACCCTCGAAAACTAAAACTTTTGAAATAGGAAAAGAGCCTTTAATCACATTCTTTACCATTTGCAATCATAAAATAGTCTAATATCTTCATTTTTTCAACATACGTAGCTATTACCCTCGAAAACTAAAACTTTTGAAATAGGAAAAGAGCCTTTAATCACATTCTTTACCATTTGCAATCATAAAATAGTCTAATATCTTCATTTTTTCAACATACGTAGCTATTACCCTCGAAAACTAAAACTTTTGAAATAGGAAAAGAGCCTTTAATCACATTCTTTACCATGTGCAATCATAAAATAGTCTAATATCTTCATTTTTTCAACATACGTAGCTATTACCCTCGAAAACTAAAACTTTTGAAATAGGAAAAGAGCCTTTAATCACATTCTTTACCATTTGCAATCATAAAATAGTCTAATATCTTCATTTTTTCAACATACGTAGCTATTACCCTCGAAAACTAAAACTTTTGAAATAGGAAAAGAGCCTTTAATCACATTCTTTACCATTTGCAATCATAAAATAGTCTAATATCTTCATTTTTTCAACATACGTAGCTATTACCCTCGAAAACTAAAACTTTTGAAATAGGAAAAGAGCCTTTAATCACATTCTTTACCATTTGCAATCATAAAATAGTCTAATATCTTCATTTTTTCAACATACGTAGCTATTACCCTCGAAAACTAAAACTTTTGAAATAGGAAAAGAGCCTTTAATCACATTCTTTACCATTTGCAATCATAAAATAGTCTAATATCTTCATTTTTTCAACATACGTAGCTATTACCCTCGAAAACTAAAACTTTTGAAATAGGAAAAGAGCCTTTAATCACATTCTTTACCATTTGCAATCATAAAATAGTCTAATATCTTCATTTTTTCAACATACGTAGCTATTACCCTCGAAAACTAAAACTTTTGAAATAGGAAAAGAGCCTTTAATCACATTCTTTACCATTTGCAATCATAAAATAGTCTAATATCTTCATTTTTTCAACATACGTAGCTATTACCCTCGAAAACTAAAACTTTTGAAATAGGAAAAGAGCCTTTAATCACATTCTTTACCATTTGCAATCATAAAATAGTCTAATATCTTCATTTTTTCAACATACGTAGCTATTACCCTCGAAAACTAAAACTTTTGAAATAGGAAAAGAGCCTTTAATCACATTCTTTACCATTTGCAATCATAAAATAGTCTAATATCTTCATTTTTTCAACATACGTAGCTATTACCCTCGAAAACTAAAACTTTTGAAATAGGAAAAGAGCCTTTAATCACATTCTTTACCATTTGCAATCATAAAATAGTCTAATATCTTCATTTTTTCAACATACGTAGCTATTACCCTCGAAAACTAAAACTTTTGAAATAGGAAAAGAGCCTTTAATCACATTCTTTACCATTTGCAATCATAAAATAGTCTAATATCTTCATTTTTTCAACATACGTAGCTATTACCCTCGAAAACTAAAACTTTTGAAATAGGAAAAGAGCCTTTAATCACATTCTTTACCATTTGCAATCATAAAATAGTCTAATATCTTCATTTTTTCAACATACGTAGCTATTACCCTCGAAAACTAAAACTTTTGAAATAGGAAAAGAGCCTTTAATCACATTCTTTACCATTGCAATCATAAAATAGTCTAATATCTTCATTTTTTCAACATACGTAGCTATTACCCTCGAAAACTAAAACTTTTGAAATAGGAAAAGAGCCTTTAATCACATTCTTTACCATTTGCAATCATAAAATAGTCTAATATCTTCATTTTTTCAACATACGTAGCTATTACCCTCGAAAACTAAAACTTTTGAAATAGGAAAAGAGCCTTTAATCACATTCTTTACCATTTGCAATCATAAAATAGTCTAATATCTTCATTTTTTCAACATACGTAGCTATTACCCTCGAAAACTAAAACTTTTGAAATAGGAAAAGAGCCTTTAATCACATTCTTTACCATTTGCAATCATAAAATAGTCTAATATCTTCATTTTTTCAACATACGTAGCTATTACCCTCGAAAACTAAAACTTTTGAAATAGGAAAAGAGCCTTTAATCACATTCTTTACCATTTGCAATCATAAAATAGTCTAATATCTTCATTTTTTCAACATACGTAGCTATTACCCTCGAAAACTAAAACTTTTGAAATAGGAAAAGAGCCTTTAATCACATTCTTTACCATTTGCAATCATAAAATAGTCTAATATCTTCATTTTTTCAACATACGTAGCTATTACCCTCGAAAACTAAAACTTTTGAAATAGGAAAAGAGCCTTTAATCACATTCTTTACCATTTGCAATCATAAAATAGTCTAATATCTTCATTTTTTCAACATACGTAGCTATTACCCTCGAAAACTAAAACTTTTGAAATAGGAAAAGAGCCTTTAATCACATTCTTTACCATTTGCAATCATAAAATAGTCTAATATCTTCATTTTTTCAACATACGTAGCTATTACCCTCGAAAACTAAAACTTTTGAAATAGGAAAAGAGCCTTTAATCACATTCTTTACCATTTGCAATCATAAAATAGTCTAATATCTTCATTTTTTCAACATACGTAGCTATTACCCTCGAAAACTAAAACTTTTGAAATAGGAAAAGAGCCTTTAATCACATTCTTTACCATTTGCAATCATAAAATAGTCTAATATCTTCATTTTTTCAACATACGTAGCTATTACCCTCGAAAACTAAAACTTTTGAAATAGGAAAAGAGCCTTTAATCACATTCTTTACCATTTGCAATCATAAAATAGTCTAATATCTTCATTTTTTCAACATACGTAGCTATTACCCTCGAAAACTAAAACTTTTGAAATAGGAAAAGAGCCTTTAATCACATTCTTTACCATTTGCAATCATAAAATAGTCTAATATCTTCATTTTTTCAACATACGTAGCTATTACCCTCGAAAACTAAAACTTTTGAAATAGGAAAAGAGCCTTTAATCACATTCTTTACCATTTGCAATCATAAAATAGTCTAATATCTTCATTTTTTCAACATACGTAGCTATTACCCTCGAAAACTAAAACTTTTGAAATAGGAAAAGAGCCTTTAATCACATTCTTTACCATTTGCAATCATAAAATAGTCTAATATCTTCATTTTTTCAACATACGTAGCTATTACCCTCGAAAACTAAAACTTTTGAAATAGGAAAAGAGCCTTTAATCACATTCTTTACCATTTGCAATCATAAAATAGTCTAATATCTTCATTTTTTCAACATACGTAGCTATTACCCTCGAAAACTAAA
>NW_027067364.1:0-13845 GCF_032884065.1 Artemia franciscana | reverse complement strand
CTCATAGAAATAGTAGATAGACTCGCTAGAATCAAACTTTCTTGTATTCTAATTGATTTTAAAAACTTACTATTGATTCTAGACCAGCTAGAATCAATAGTAGATAGACTAGCTAGAATCAATAAAACTTTTAATAGATTCAGCAGTGAAAGCTGGATTCTATTTCTATGAGTCATACGCATATTCTCATATGCAAGTCCTTGTGCAAAATATTTTGATTCTAGCTAGTCTATCTACTATTTCTATGAGTCATATGCAAGAAGTCATTTTAGAAAAGACTTTTTCACTATTCAATAAATAGATTCAAATCTATTTGAATCTAGAATCAAACTTTCTGTTTGATTCTAATAGAATCAATAGAATAGCACTAGTTCGTATGTGACGTCTTGCATATGGTTCTAGAATTCTAATCTATTGATTCTAGACCAGCTAGAATCAATAGTAGATAGACTAGCAAGAATCAATAAGACTTTTAATAGATTCAGCAGTGAAAGTTTGATTCTATTTCTATGAGTCATACGCATATTCTCATATGCAAGTCCATAACTCTGACCTAGTAAGCAAATCCACGAACACCGCCCCGTTTAATAAAACTTCAATAAAACTTTTAATAGATTCAGCAGTGAAAGTTTGATTCTAGCTAGTCTATCTACTATTTCTATGAGTCATATGCAAGACAATAATATCGTAGAAATAGACAATAATATCGGCCACTGCGCGTCTTTTCTAAAATGACGTCTTGCATATGACTCATAGAAATAGTAGATAGACTAGATCTCATCTAGAGATCTAGATGAGTAGATCTCTGACCTAGTAGGCAAATCCACGAACAGAAATAGTAGAAATTGATAAGAAATAGTAGATAGACTAGCTAGAATCAAACTTTCTTGTATTCTAATTGATTTTATTGTATAAGATATTATTGTCTATTAAATAGACAATAATATCGGCCACTGCGAGTCTTTTCTAAAATGCCGTCTTGTATATGACTCTTGCTTACTAGATTCATAGCTGAAAAAAATTTATTTTTTTTTCTAATGACTTTAAAAGTCATTTATTAAACGGAGTCATATGCAAGACGTCATTTTAGAAAAGACGCGCAGTGGCCGATATTATTGTCTATTTCTACCGATATTATATTCTTGCATATGACTCATTAGAATTAGTAGATAGACTAGCTAGAATCAAACTTTCACTGCTGAATCTATTAAAAGTCTTATTGATTCTAGCTAGTCTATCTACTATTGATTCTAGCTGGTCTAGAATCAATAGTAAGTTTTTAAAATCAATTAGAATACAAGAAAGTTTAATAAAACTCATAGAAATAAAATTTTATAAAACTTTGATTCTGGACATTTTCCTCTAGGCCTCTAGGTGGCCGATATTCAAATAGATTTAATAGATTCAGCAGTGAAAGTTTGATTCTAGATTCAAATAGATTTCTAAAATGACGTCTTGCATATGACTCATAGAAATAGTAGATAGACTAGCTAGAATCAAACTTTCACTGCTGAATCTATTAAAAGTTTTAATAGATTCTAAAATGACGTCTTGCATATGACTCATAGAAAACTTATTATCTCTATCTATTCTATTCTATCTATCTACTCTAAGTATTCTTAGAAACTTATCAAACTTTCACTGCTGAATCTATTAAAAGTTTTGAATCTTTAAGAATTAAAAGTTTTGAATCTATTAAAACTTTTAATAGATTCAGCAGTTAAAGTTTGATTCTAGCTAGTCTATCTACTATTTCTATGAGTCATATGCAAGACGTCATTTTAGAAAAGACGCGCAGTGGCCGATATTATTGTCTATTTAATAGACAATATCTAGTCTACTATTGACTAGACAATAGTAGTAGACAATAGTAGTAGACAATAGTAGACACTAGAGCTCTCTCTCTCTCTTATTGGGTCTCCCGCTGGCATTCTAGTCAACTTTCCTTGTTAAAAGTTTCGAATGCCGGACACAGGCACACTCAGCAGTAATAACCATTCGCTTACACATATACCAACAATATAGTCATTTAGTCATATGGGGCTCCCATCTAGCCGGTGTTCCCTGTATAGCAGTTGAGCTTCTCTCTCGCTCTCTTTTTCGCTAATAAATACCAGACAGTGAGACAGTCATCCCATCTAGCTTATGCTAGCCGCTTAAAGTACGAATGCTTAAAGCCGTTGAATGGTTAGACTGTTTCTTTAGCGGCAATCAATGGCTAAACAGTAGACCAACAATATAGAGCCTTTCTTATGCCCATGTTTTACCGCTTAAAGAAAGGATGCCTTCAAGCCGAGGCTAGTTAGAAGTTAGACCCGTTGCTATAGCGGTAGTCCATTGCTCTAAGCCCATACCAACACTATATTCCTCTTTCATCTGGTATTTCATTGAGCCTACGTTTGCCGCTTAAAGCACGAATCCTTAAAGCCATCAATGGTTAGACCATTGCTCAAGTGGTAGTAACCATCCGCTTCACACATACCAACAATATACTCATTCTCATATGGGCTTCCCATCTAGCCCATGTTCACTGCACTTTTTGTAGTCAATTACAGACAGTTGAATTTTTTGTTTCTGTCCCAAATCTCTTGGTGTATAAATGCAAGTTCACTTGTATAAGAGTCGAGGCAAATTGTAGGAGGCCCTTGTAGGCTTTGAATTGGACTCTTATTTCCATTTATATTCATTGTCAAATTTTACAATATATTGTCTCACTCGCCGTGAATTAACACGTTAGACCCTCAACAGGTTGACTCTAGTTCAGCATTGTGGAGTGATATGCATGAGAGGAAAATTTTCATCCAAGTCAACTTGTAGTCAACCTGCGATTGTTCCCCAGCGAGAACCTCCAACCGGTACGACTCTAGTTCGTCATTGTAAAAAGACACGTTTGCATGGAGCATAAATGGGAGACAGTAACAACGGCCATCCAAGGGGTAAAATTAACCTGGACAATTTGTCTTGGCTTTTTTCGTCAATTGGCCATGACTTCCGTTCAAACTATTCTACTATTGTCTAGTAGATTATATTGTTCTACTATTGTCTACTATTGATTCTAGCTGATCTAGAATCAATAATAAGTTTTAAAAATCAATTAGAATACAAGAAAGTTTGATTCTAGCTAGTCTATCTACTATTTCTATGAGTCATATGCAAGACGTCATTTTAGAAAAGACGTGCAGTGGCCGATATTATTGTCTATTTAATAGACAATAATATCTTGTATATCGGAATAGTAGATAGTTTGATTCTAGCTAGTCTATCTACTATTTCTATGAGTTTTATTTGTCTATTCTAGCTAGTCTATCTACTATTTCTATAAGTCATATGCAAGACGTCATTTTAGAAAAGACGCGCAGTGGCCGATATTATTGTCTATTTCTATTTCTACTCCGTTTAATAAATCTATCTACCCTTGTATGCAAGACCTTTCATTTCATTCATAACATAAATAGTAGATAGACTAGCTAGAATAGACAAATAAAACTCATAGAAATAGTAGATAGACTAGCTAGAATCAAAATATTTTGCACAAGGACTTGCATATGACTCATAGAAATAGTAGATAGACTAGCTAGAATCAAACTTTCACTGCTGAATCTATTAAATCTATTTGAATATCGGCCACCTAGAGGCCTAGAGGAAAATGTTTTGCACAAGGCCGCAAGCCTTCACTAGAAACAGTGAAAGTTTGATTCTAGCTAGTCTATCTACTATTTCTATGAGTCTTTGTAGTAAAATATTGTAGTACTATTTCTATGAGTCATATGCAAGAATATAATATCGGTAGAAATAGACAATAATATCGGCCACTGCGCATCTTTTCTAAAATGACGTCTTGCATATGACTCATAGAAATAGTAGATAGACTAGCTAAAATCAAACTTTCACTGCTGAATCTATTAAAAAATTTAATAGATTCAAAACTTTTAATTCTTAAAGATTCAAAACTTTTAATAGATTCAGCAGTGAAAGTTTGATAAGTTTCTAAGAATACTTAGAGTAGATAGATAGAATAGAATAGATAGAGATAATAAGTTTTCTATGAGTCATATGCAAGACGTCATTTTAGAATCTATTAAAACTTTTAATAGATTCAGCAGTGAAAGTTTGATTCTAGCTAGTCTATCTACTATTTCTATGAGTCATATGCAAGACGTCATTTTAGAAATCTATTTGAATCTAGAATCAAACTTTCACTGCTGAATCTATTAAATCTATTTGAATATCGGCCACCTAGAGGCCTAGAGGAAAATGTCCAGAATCAAAGTTTTATAAAATTTTATTTCTATGAGTTTTATTAAACTTTCTTGTATTCTAATTGATTTTAAAAACTTACTATTGATTCTAGACCAGCTAGAATCAATAGTAGATAGACTAGCTAGAATCAATAAAACTTTTAATAGATTCAGCAGTAAAAGTTTGATTCTAGCTAGTCTATCTACTATTTCTATGAGTCATATGCAAGAATATAATATCGATAGAAATAGACAATAATATCGGCCACTGCGCGTCTTTTCTAAAATGACGTCTTGCATATGACTCCGTTTAATAAATGACTTTTAAAGTCATTAGAAAAAAATAAAATTTTTTCAGCTATGAATCTAGTAAGCAAGAGTCATATGCAAGACGTCATTTTAGAAAAGACGCGCAGTGGCCGATATTATTGTCTATTTAATAGACAATAATATCTTATACAATAAAATCAATTAGAATACAAGAAAGTTTGATTCTAGCTAGTCTATCTGCTATTTCTTATCAATTTCTACTATTTCTGTTCGTGGATTTGCTTACTAGGTCAGAGATCTACTCATCTAGATCTCTAGATGAGATCTAGTCTATCTACTATTTCTATGAGTCATATGCAAGACGTCATTTTAGAAAAGACGCGCAGTGGCCGATATTATTGTCTATTTCTACGATATTATTGTCTTGCATATGACTCATAGAAATAGTAGATAGACTAGCTAGAATCAAACTTTCACTGCTGAATCTATTAAAAGTTTTATTGAAGTTTTATTAAACGGGGCGGTGTTCGTGGATTTGCTTACTAGGTCAGAGTTATGGACTTGCATATGAGAATATGCGTATGACTCATAGAAATAGAATCAAACTTTCACTGTTGAATCTATTAAAAGTTTTATTGATTCTTGCTAGTCCATCTACTATTGATTCTAGCTGGTCTAGAATCAATAGATTAGAATTCTAGAACCATATGCAAGACTTCACATACGAACTAGTGCTATTCTATTGATTCTATTAGAATCAAACAGAAAGTTTGATTCTAGATTCAAATAGATTTGAATCTATTTATTGAATAGTGAAAAAGTCTTTTCTAAAATGACGTCTTGCATATGACTCATAGAAATAGTAGATAGATTAGCTAGAATCAAAATATTTTGCACAAGGACTTGCATATGAGAATATGCGTATGACTCATAGAAATAGAATCAAACTTTCACTGCTGAATCTATTAAAAGTTTTATTGATTCTAGCTAGTCTATCTACTATTGATTCTTGCTGGTCTAGAATCAATAGTAAGTTTTTAAAATCAATTAGAATACAAGAAAGTTTGATTCTAGCTAGTCTATCTACTATTTCTATGAGACATATGCAAGACGTCATTTTAGAAAAGACGCGCAGTGGCCGATATTATTGTCTATTTAATAGACAATAATATCTTGTATATCGGAATAGTAGATAGTTTGATTCTAGCTAGTCTATCTACTATTTCTATGAGTTTTATTTGTCTATTCTAGCTAGTCTATCTACTATTTCTATGAGTCATATGCAAGACGTCATTTAGAAAAGACGCGCAGTGGCCGATATTATTGTCTATTTCTATTTCTACTCCGTTTAATAAATCTATCTACTCTTGTATGCAAGACCTTTCATTTCATTCATAACATAAATAGTAGATAGACCAGCTAGAATAGACAAATAAAACTCATAGAAATAGTAGATAGACTAGCTAGAATCAAAATATTTTGCACAAGGACTTGCATATGACTCATAGAAATAGTAGATAGACTAGCTAGAATCAAACTTTCACTGCTGAATCTATTAAATCTATTTGAATATCGGCCACCTAGAGGCCTAGAGGAAAATATTTTGCACAAGGCCGCAAGCCTTCACTAGAAACAGTGAAAGTTTGATTCTAGCTAGTCTATCTACTATTTCTATGAGTCTTTGTAGTAAAATATTGTAGTACTATTTCTATGAGTCATATGCAAGAATATAATATCGGTAGAAATAGACAATAATATCGGCCACTGCGCGTCTTTTCTAAAATGACGTCTTGCATATGACTCATAGAAATAGTAGATAGACTAGCTAGAATCAAACTTACTTGTATTCTTATTGATTTTAAAAACTTACTATTGATTCTAGACCAGCTAGAATCAATAGTAGATAGACTAGCTAGAATCAATAAAACTTTTAATAGATTCAGCAGTGAAAGTTTGATTCTATTTCTATGAGTCATACGCATATTCTCATATGCAAGTCCTTGTGCAAAATATTTTGATTCTAGCTAGTCTATCTACTATTTCTATGAGTCATATGCAAGACGTCATTTTAGAAAAGACTTTTTCACTATTCAATAAATAGATTCAAATCTATTTGAATCTTGAATCAAACTTTCTGTTTGATTCTAATAGAATCAATAGAATAGCACTAGTTCGTATGTGACGTCTTGCATATGGTTCTAGAATTCTAATCTATTGATTCTAGACCAGCTAGAATCAATAGTAGATAGACTAGCAAGAATCAATAAAACTTTTAATAGATTCAGCAGTGAAAGTTTGATTCTATTTCTATGAGTCATACGCATATTCTCATATGCAAGTCCATAACTCTGACCTAGTAAGCAAATCCACGAACACCGCCCCGTTTAATAAAACATCAATAAAACTTTTAATAGATTCAGCAGTGAAAGTTTGATTCTAGCTAGTCTATCTACTATTTCTATGAGTCATATGCAAGACAATAATATCGTAGAAATAGACAATAATATCGGCCACTGCGCGTCTTTTCTAAAATGACGTCTTGCATATGACTCATAGAAATAGTAGATAGACTAGATCTCATCTAGAGATCTAGATGAGTAGATCTCTGACCTAGTAAGCAAATCCACGAACAGAATAGTAGAAATTGATAAGAAATATAAGATAGACTAGCTAGAATCAAACTTTCTTGTATTCTAATTGATTTTATTGTATAAGATATTATTGTCTATTAAATAGACAATAATATCGGCCACTGCGCGTCTTTTCTAAAATGACGTCTTGCATATGACTCTTGCTTACTAGATTCATAGCTGAAAATTTTTATTTTTTTTCTAATGACTTTAAAAGTCATTTATTAAACGGAGTCATATGCAAGACGTCATTTTAGAAAAGACGCGCAGTGGCCGATACTATTGTCTATTTCTACCGATATTATATTCTTGCATATGACTCATAGAAATAGTAGATAGACTAGCTAGAATCAAACTTTCACTGCTGAATCTATTAAAAGTTTTATTGGTTCTAGCTAGTCTATCTACTATTGATTCTAGCTGGTCTAGAATCAATAGTAAGTTTTTAAAATCAATTAGAATACAAGAAAGTTTAATAAAACTCATAGAAATAAAATTTTATAAAACTTTGATTCTGGACATTTTCCTCTAGGCCTCTAGGTGGCCGATATTCAAATAGATTTAATAGATTCAGCAGTGAAAGTTTGATTCTAGATTCAAATAGATTTCTAAAATGACGTCTTGCATATGACTCATAGAAATAGTAGATAGACTAGCTAGAATCAAACTTTCACTGCTGAATCTATTAAAAGTTTTAATAGATTCTAAAATGACGTCTTGCATATGACTCATAGAAAACTTATTATCTCTATCTATTCTATTCTATCTATCTACTCTAAGTATTCTTAGAAACTTATCAAACTTTCACTGCTGAATTTATTAAAAGTTTTGAATCTTTAAGAATTAAAAGTTTTGAATCTATTAAAACTTTAATAGATTCAGCAGTGAAAGTTTGATTCTAGCTAGTCTATCTACTATTACTATGAGTCATATGCAAGACGTCATTTTAGAAAAGACGCGCAGTGGCCGATATTATTGTCTATTTTTACCGATATTATATTCTTGCATATGACTCATAGAAATAGTACTACAATATTTTACTACAAAGACTCATAGAAATAGTAGATAGACTAGCTAGAATCAAACTTTCACTGTTTCTAGTGAAGGCTTGCGGCCTTGTGCAAAATATTTTCCTCTAGGCCTCTAGGTGGCCGATATTCAAATAGATTTAATAGATTCAGCAGTGAAAGTTTGATTCTAGCTAGTCTATCTACTATTTCTATGAGTCATATGCAAGTCCTTGTGCAAAATATTTTGATTCTATCTAGTCTATCTACTATTTCTATGAGTTTTATTTGTCTATTCTAGCTAGTCTATCTACTATTTATGTTATGAATGAAATGAAAGGTCTTGCATACAAGAGTAGATAGATTTATTAAACGGAGTAGAAATAGAAATAGACAATGATATCGGCCACTGCGCGTCTTTTCTAAAATGACGTCTTGCATATGACTCATAGAAATAGTAGATAGACTAGCTAGAAGAGACAAATAAAACTCATAGAAATAGTAGATAGACTAGCTAGAATCAAACTATCTACTATTCCGATATACAAGATATTATTGTCTATTAAATAGACAATAATATCGGCCACTGCGCGTCTTTTCTAAAATGACGTCTTGCATATGACTCATAGAAATAGTAGATAGATTAGCTAGAATCAAACTTTCTTGTATTCTAATTGATTTTAAAAACTTACTATTGATTCTAGACCAGCTAGAATCAATAGTAGACAGACTAGCTAGAATCAATAAAACTTTTAATAGATTCAGCAGTGAAAGTTTGATTCTATTTCTATGAGTCATACGCATATCTCATATGCAAGTCCTTGTGCAAAATATTTTGATTCTAGCTAGTCTATTTACTATTTCTATGAGTCATATGCAAGACGTCATTTTAGAAAAGACTTTTTCACTATTCAATAAATAGATTCAAATCTATTTGAATCTAGAATCAAACTTTCTGTTTGATTCTAATAGAATCAATAGAATAGCACTAGTTCGTATGTGACGTCTTGCATATGGTTCTAGAATTCTAATCTATTGATTCTAGACCAGCTAGAATCAATAGTAGATAGACTAGCAAGAATCAATAAAACTTTTAATAGATTCAGCAGTGAAAGTTTGATTCTATTTCTATGAGTCATACGCATATTCTCATATGCAAGTCCATAACTCTGACCTAGTAAGCAAATCCACGAACACCGCCCCGTTTAATAAGACTTCAATAAAACTTTTAAGAGATTCAGCAGTGAAAGTTTGATTCTAGCTAGTCTATCTACTATTTTTATGAGTCATATGCAAGACAATAATATCGTAGAAATAGACAATAATATCGGCCACTGCGCGTCTTTTCTAAAATGACGTCTTGCATATGACTCCGTTTAATAAATGACTTTTAAAGTCATTAGAAAAAAAAATTAAATTTTTTCAGCTATGAATCTAGTAAGCAAGAGTCATATGCAAGACGTCATTTTAGAAAAGACGCGCGGTGGCCGATATTATTGTCTATTTAATAGACAATAATATCTTATACAATAAAATCAATTAGAATACAAGAAAGTTTGATTCTAGCTAGTCTTTCTACTATTTCTTATCAATTTCTACTATTTCTGTTCGTGGATTTGCTTACTAAGTCAGAGATCTACTCATCTAGATCTCTAGATGAGATCTAGTCAATCTACTATTTCTATGAGTCATATGCAAGACGTCATTTTAGAAAAGACGCGCAGTGGCCGATATTATTGTCTATTTCTACCGATATTATATTCTTGCATATGACTCATAGAAATAGTAAATAGGCTAGCTAGAATCAAACTTTCACTGCTGAATCTATTAAAAGTTTTATTGATTCTAGCTAGTCTATCTACTATTGATTCTAGCTGGTCTAGAATCAATAGTAAGTTTTTAAAATCAATTAGAATACAAGAAAGTTTAATAAAACTCATAGAAATAAAATTTTATAAAACTTTGATTCTGGACATTTTCCTCTAGGCCTCTAGGTGGCCGATATTCAAATAGATTTAATAGATTCAGCAGTGAAAGTTTGATTCTAGATTCAAATAGATTTATAAAATGACGTCTTGCATATGACTCATAGAAATAGTAGATAGACTAGCTAGATTCAAACTTTCACTGCTGAATCTATTAAAAGTTTTAATAGATTCTAAAATGACGTCTTACATATTCAAATTCAAATTCAAATTCATTTTATTTAAAAAACATTCGACGGACAGAGCCGATTATTAGTTTTTATTGTCATACACACACAAAAATTCGTCGACAAGTCAAAATTAACATTCACAAAATTAATAATATATACAATTAACAATAATAATTGTCACATACACACGAAAATAAGTCAACAAATATACACAAAATTATAATAATACAATTAACAACAATAATCCGGATTAAAAAGTCGATCCAGCATTAAACAACTTAACAAACGAGGGCACAAAACTAAGCTCATAACGAGCATGTGACACAGTCACAGGTTGAAGTTTTGGTACAGGCTCTGCAACGGCCCTGAGTGGCCTTACCCGTGCCGGTTGATGTTGGGGAGGAAGGATATTTCGGTGTATAGGGCTGGACAAAATTTTATTACCAAAGGATAGGGCTAGTTTTAAACGACGAGATTGAAGGGTTTGAAGTTGAAACTGATTAAGGAGGGATATGTACGGTATTTTTGGGGCTTTTGAGATTACTAGGAGGGCACGGTATTGCACCCTCTCAACCCGGTCCGACTGTTCCCTAGTCAGCCCGAAATGCCATACAGGGCAACAGTATTCAAGTGTGGAACGTATAAAAGAGAAATAGATGCGTAGGAGGTGTGGTGCAGGGATTCCATGGCGAGCCAACAACTTTAGAGACCTGATGGCCAAATTAGCTTTTTTTAACATGCCATCAACATGTTTATTCCACTTCAGATCTGAAGTGATATGGACGCCGAGCAGTTTAATTTCGGTCACGTGACTGGCGCTGGGAATAGGTGGATTAAAAACTGGCGCAGATTTTAAAAAAGAAAATGTTAAAATTACAGATTTATCAAAGTTGACAGTCATTTTGTCCACCTTTGCCTCTTGACATATATCTTTCATTAATGAACCTGCTCTGCTTGGTAGGTTTTTCCGACAACATTCAATGAGCGACAGATCGTCGACATACTTCCAGCGATCGTCCAGTGTTGTTGCCAAATCATTTATTATAACAAGAAACAAAAGTGGTCCCAAGAGGGTACCTTGGGGAACTCCACAAAAAATGGGCAGTGGGTCGGAGTAGGTGGACTTATATTTTGTCCGTTGACATCTACCAGAAAGAAAACTAGCAATTAAACGTACAAGGAATGAATCTACACCTAGTCCAAGAAGTTTTTTTACAAGAATTTTGTGGCAAATTAAATCAAAAGCTTTTCTTAGATCTATTGCAATAAGATTAATCCAAGAATCTGGTTCATCGAGTTTTTGCAAAATACTGTCAATTATACTTACTAAGTAATGAGATGTAGATGTGTTTGGCATATTTCCAAACTGCCTTGGATCAATTTTGTCCAGAATACGGTCTTTCAGCCATGCTGCAACAAAACTTTCATACACTTTGCTAAAAATGGGTGTCATAGTGATCGGTCGGACACCCGAAAAATCATTGGGCGCATCTTTTTTTGGTATTGGTGTAATGAACCCATTTTTCCAAATTGATGGATACTCACCTGTTTTTTTCACCTGATTAAAAAGGAGTGTTAGGGGGCCACTAAGATAATCTGGAAATGCTTTGATGAGATCAATGGGAATATCTACAGGGGTAATGCTTGTTCTTTTAAGCCTTTTTAATTTGAAAAACACCTGGGACTCTGATATCAAAGGGAAATCAAAAGACTCAGGAGGAGGGGTGGGTATTCCCACGCTCAGCAAAGGCGGGAGGGATTGCACAATGTTACCCAGATGTTTATTAAGGGAGTTGGCTGTTACGACGTCATCTTCATCAATGCCAAAATCGACTCCTTTTTCCACCTTGCCCGTCATCCTTTTGATTCGGTTGTACCACTGGCTTGGTTTGGACTCGAACAGATGATTAACTTTACGTTCTACATATTTGTTCGCGTGTTTTCGAGTGACTTTTCTTAGTTTGTTTTTCAACCTGTTGGCTTGTTGGGTATTACTCTGACGGAAAAGCCATCTCTTTTCCATTACCATTTTCTTAACTTCTTGTGTAATATATGGTCGATCTGACGAGAAACGTTTTGTTGACTTTTCAGGAAAACAGGCCTTGTAATTATGAAGCAAAGCTTCTTGGAAAATAGTAGCTTTTTCGTTGCTACTTTTAGCATCTTGGAATTTTCCCCATTTCTCGCAGCTTAACCATTGGCCAAAAGTCAGAAGTCCCTCACTTGTGATTGGTCGACTGATAGTTACAGTTGTAGTGTAATCGATTTTAATGGAACAGGTGGGGTTAAGTTCAAGAGAAAAGTGGTAACTTCCTCCAATTGGAGCCCCGGTCGTAGGTATGTTGTAAAATTCGTGCATATTTGTGGAAATTCGGTCAAGGGAGGTGCCACCTTTGGTTGTGGGAAAATTGACGAGCTGCTTCAGGCCGATTCCGGCGTCCAGGTGATGGAGCTTTAATTCATTGGCATCGCCCATCATGAAAATTCCGCATGATGGGTATTTGCCCAAAACAAAATCCGAACTGAGCTGTAGCTTTTCTACGAATGCTTGGCGGTATTCACTCGTCTGACCCGGCGAGTAATAATACACGCAGAGAGCAATACCAGTGAATTTCCGGGGGAGACGTCGTGGTTTTAGAATGACCCATACTATTTCGTCGTACTCAGTTAAAAAAGGGACATCAAGTCTAGCTGCTTTAAAAATTTCATGGGCATAAATAAGAACTCCGCCACCTTTTTTCCCCAGTGGATGGTCATCAGGTCGTATTTTTATAAACTCATCAAAACCACCTATTTTCAGGAGTTCTGGGTTTTGTCGATGAACTTCAGAAACCATTAGGACAGATGCCTTTGTTACCTGAGCTAGACTTTCTAACTCAGCCACTTTATCAAAATTTAAACTTTCAGCATTTGCGTAAATAAACCTAGGGAAGGAAAAAACATCAGAATTATAATACTTTACCTTAGTGGTGTTTGATGTTCTTGTTGTAGGTCTTTGTAAGAATATGTTATTTCCCTGGTGGGTGAGGCTGTCATCAGGATTACCCATACCAACCAGGGGCTCAAATTTATTCAGTACTGGAATTTCTCTATCTATTCTATTCTATCTATCTACTCTAAGTATTCTTAGAAACTTATCAAACTTTCACTGCTGAATCTATTAAAAGTTTTGAATCTTTAAGAATTAAAAGTTTTGAATCTATTAAAACTTTTAATAGATTCAGCAGTGAAAGTTTATTCTAGCTAGTCTATCTACTATTTCTATGAGTCATATGCAAGACGTCATTTTAGAAAAGACGCGCAGTGGCCGATATTATTGTCTATTTCTACCGATATTATATTCTTGCATATGACTCATAGAAATACTACAATATTTTACTACAAAGACTCATAGAAATAGTAGATAGACTAGCTAGAATCAAACTTTCACTGTTTCTAGTGAAGGCTTGCGGCCTTGTACAAAATATTTTCCTCTAGGCCTCTAGGTGGCCGATATTCAAATAGATTTAATAGATTCAGCAATGAAAGTTTGATTCTAGCTAGTC
>NW_027067363.1:0-13848 GCF_032884065.1 Artemia franciscana | reverse complement strand
ATGAGTCATATGCAAGACGTCATTTTAGAAAAGACTTTTTCACTATTCAATAAATAGATATCAATAGTAGATAGAACAGTGAAAGTTTGATTCTAGCTAGTCTATCTACTATTTCTATGAGTCATATGCAAGACGTCATTTTAGAAAAGACTTTTTCACTATTCAATAAATAGATATCAATAGTAGATAGAACAGTGAAAGTTTGATTCTAGCTAGTCTATCTACTATTTCTATGAGTCATATGCAAGACGTCATTTTAGAAAAGACTTTTTCACTATTCAATAAATAGATATCAATAGTAGATAGAACAGTGAAAGTTTGATTCTAGCTAGTCTATCTACTATTTCTATGAGTCATATGCAAGACGTCATTTTAGAAAAGACTTTTTCACTATTCAATAAATAGATATCAATAGTAGATAGAACAGTGAAAGTTTGATTCTAGCTAGTCTATCTACTATTTCTATGAGTCATATGCAAGACGTCATTTTAGAAAAGACTTTTTCACTATTCAATAAATAGATATCAATAGTAGATAGAACAGTGAAAGTTTGATTCTAGCTAGTCTATCTACTATTTCTATGAGTCATATGCAAGACGTCATTTTAGAAAAGACTTTTTCACTATTCAATAAATAGATATCAATAGTAGATAGAACAGTGAAAGTTTGATTCTAGCTAGTCTATCTACTATTTCTATGAGTCATATGCAAGACGTCATTTTAGAAAAGACTTTTTCACTATTCAATAAATAGATATCAATAGTAGATAGAACAGTGAAAGTTTGATTCTAGCTAGTCTATCTACTATTTCTATGAGTCATATGCAAGACGTCATTTTAGAAAAGACTTTTTCACTATTCAATAAATAGATATCAATAGTAGATAGAACAGTGAAAGTTTGATTCTAGCTAGTCTATCTACTATTTCTATGAGTCATATGCAAGACGTCATTTTAGAAAAGACTTTTTCACTATTCAATAAATAGATATCAATAGTAGATAGAACAGTGAAAGTTTGATTCTAGCTAGTCTATCTACTATTTCTATGAGTCATATGCAAGACGTCATTTTAGAAAAGACTTTTTCACTATTCAATAAATAGATATCAATAGTAGATAGAACAGTGAAAGTTTGATTCTAGCTAGTCTATCTACTATTTCTATGAGTCATATGCAAGACGTCATTTTAGAAAAGACTTTTTCACTATTCAATAAATAGATATCAATAGTAGATAGAACAGTGAAAGTTTGATTCTAGCTAGTCTATCTACTATTTCTATGAGTCATATGCAAGACGTCATTTTAGAAAAGACTTTTTCACTATTCAATAAATAGATATCAATAGTAGATAGAACAGTGAAAGTTTGATTCTAGCTAGTCTATCTACTATTTCTATGAGTCATATGCAAGACGTCATTTTAGAAAAGACTTTTTCACTATTCAATAAATAGATATCAATAGTAGATAGAACAGTGAAAGTTTGATTCTAGCTAGTCTATCTACTATTTCTATGAGTCATATGCAAGACGTCATTTTAGAAAAGACTTTTTCACTATTCAATAAATAGATATCAATAGTAGATAGAACAGTGAAAGTTTGATTCTAGCTAGTCTATCTACTATTTCTATGAGTCATATGCAAGACGTCATTTTAGAAAAGACTTTTTCACTATTCAATAAATAGATATCAATAGTAGATAGAACAGTGAAAGTTTGATTCTAGCTAGTCTATCTACTATTTCTATGAGTCATATGCAAGACGTCATTTTAGAAAAGACTTTTTCACTATTCAATAAATAGATATCAATAGTAGATAGAACAGTGAAAGTTTGATTCTAGCTAGTCTATCTACTATTTCTATGAGTCATATGCAAGACGTCATTTTAGAAAAGACTTTTTCACTATTCAATAAATAGATATCAATAGTAGATAGAACAGTGAAAGTTTGATTCTAGCTAGTCTATCTACTATTTCTATGAGTCATATGCAAGACGTCATTTTAGAAAAGACTTTTTCACTATTCAATAAATAGATATCAATAGTAGATAGAACAGTGAAAGTTTGATTCTAGCTAGTCTATCTACTATTTCTATGAGTCATATGCAAGACGTCATTTTAGAAAAGACTTTTTCACTATTCAATAAATAGATATCAATAGTAGATAGAACAGTGAAAGTTTGATTCTAGCTAGTCTATCTACTATTTCTATGAGTCATATGCAAGACGTCATTTTAGAAAAGACTTTTTCACTATTCAATAAATAGATATCAATAGTAGATAGAACAGTGAAAGTTTGATTCTAGCTAGTCTATCTACTATTTCTATGAGTCATATGCAAGACGTCATTTTAGAAAAGACTTTTTCACTATTCAATAAATAGATATCAATAGTAGATAGAACAGTGAAAGTTTGATTCTAGCTAGTCTATCTACTATTTCTATGAGTCATATGCAAGACGTCATTTTAGAAAAGACTTTTTCACTATTCAATAAATAGATATCAATAGTAGATAGAACAGTGAAAGTTTGATTCTAGCTAGTCTATCTACTATTTCTATGAGTCATATGCAAGACGTCATTTTAGAAAAGACTTTTTCACTATTCAATAAATAGATATCAATAGTAGATAGAACAGTGAAAGTTTGATTCTAGCTAGTCTATCTACTATTTCTATGAGTCATATGCAAGACGTCATTTTAGAAAAGACTTTTTCACTATTCAATAAATAGATATCAATAGTAGATAGAACAGTGAAAGTTTGATTCTAGCTAGTCTATCTACTATTTCTATGAGTCATATGCAAGACGTCATTTTAGAAAAGACTTTTTCACTATTCAATAAATAGATATCAATAGTAGATAGAACAGTGAAAGTTTGATTCTAGCTAGTCTATCTACTATTTCTATGAGTCATATGCAAGACGTCATTTTAGAAAAGACTTTTTCACTATTCAATAAATAGATATCAATAGTAGATAGAACAGTGAAAGTTTGATTCTAGCTAGTCTATCTACTATTTCTATGAGTCATATGCAAGACGTCATTTTAGAAAAGACTTTTTCACTATTCAATAAATAGATATCAATAGTAGATAGAACAGTGAAAGTTTGATTCTAGCTAGTCTATCTACTATTTCTATGAGTCATATGCAAGACGTCATTTTAGAAAAGACTTTTTCACTATTCAATAAATAGATATCAATAGTAGATAGAACAGTGAAAGTTTGATTCTAGCTAGTCTATCTACTATTTCTATGAGTCATATGCAAGACGTCATTTTAGAAAAGACTTTTTCACTATTCAATAAATAGATATCAATAGTAGATAGAACAGTGAAAGTTTGATTCTAGCTAGTCTATCTACTATTTCTATGAGTCATATGCAAGACGTCATTTTAGAAAAGACTTTTTCACTATTCAATAAATAGATATCAATAGTAGATAGAACAGTGAAAGTTTGATTCTAGCTAGTCTATCTACTATTTCTATGAGTCATATGCAAGACGTCATTTTAGAAAAGACTTTTTCACTATTCAATAAATAGATATCAATAGTAGATAGAACAGTGAAAGTTTGATTCTAGCTAGTCTATCTACTATTTCTATGAGTCATATGCAAGACGTCATTTTAGAAAAGACTTTTTCACTATTCAATAAATAGATATCAATAGTAGATAGAACAGTGAAAGTTTGATTCTAGCTAGTCTATCTACTATTTCTATGAGTCATATGCAAGACGTCATTTTAGAAAAGACTTTTTCACTATTCAATAAATAGATATCAATAGTAGATAGAACAGTGAAAGTTTGATTCTAGCTAGTCTATCTACTATTTCTATGAGTCATATGCAAGACGTCATTTTAGAAAAGACTTTTTCACTATTCAATAAATAGATATCAATAGTAGATAGAACAGTGAAAGTTTGATTCTAGCTAGTCTATCTACTATTTCTATGAGTCATATGCAAGACGTCATTTTAGAAAAGACTTTTTCACTATTCAATAAATAGATATCAATAGTAGATAGAACAGTGAAAGTTTGATTCTAGCTAGTCTATCTACTATTTCTATGAGTCATATGCAAGACGTCATTTTAGAAAAGACTTTTTCACTATTCAATAAATAGATATCAATAGTAGATAGAACAGTGAAAGTTTGATTCTAGCTAGTCTATCTACTATTTCTATGAGTCATATGCAAGACGTCATTTTAGAAAAGACTTTTTCACTATTCAATAAATAGATATCAATAGTAGATAGAACAGTGAAAGTTTGATTCTAGCTAGTCTATCTACTATTTCTATGAGTCATATGCAAGACGTCATTTTAGAAAAGACTTTTTCACTATTCAATAAATAGATATCAATAGTAGATAGAACAGTGAAAGTTTGATTCTAGCTAGTCTATCTACTATTTCTATGAGTCATATGCAAGACGTCATTTTAGAAAAGACTTTTTCACTATTCAATAAATAGATATCAATAGTAGATAGAACAGTGAAAGTTTGATTCTAGCTAGTCTATCTACTATTTCTATGAGTCATATGCAAGACGTCATTTTAGAAAAGACTTTTTCACTATTCAATAAATAGATATCAATAGTAGATAGAACAGTGAAAGTTTGATTCTAGCTAGTCTATCTACTATTTCTATGAGTCATATGCAAGACGTCATTTTAGAAAAGACTTTTTCACTATTCAATAAATAGATATCAATAGTAGATAGAACAGTGAAAGTTTGATTCTAGCTAGTCTATCTACTATTTCTATGAGTCATATGCAAGACGTCATTTTAGAAAAGACTTTTTCACTATTCAATAAATAGATATCAATAGTAGATAGAACAGTGAAAGTTTGATTCTAGCTAGTCTATCTACTATTTCTATGAGTCATATGCAAGACGTCATTTTAGAAAAGACTTTTTCACTATTCAATAAATAGATATCAATAGTAGATAGAACAGTGAAAGTTTGATTCTAGCTAGTCTATCTACTATTTCTATGAGTCATATGCAAGACGTCATTTTAGAAAAGACTTTTTCACTATTCAATAAATAGATATCAATAGTAGATAGAACAGTGAAAGTTTGATTCTAGCTAGTCTATCTACTATTTCTATGAGTCATATGCAAGACGTCATTTTAGAAAAGACTTTTTCACTATTCAATAAATAGATATCAATAGTAGATAGAACAGTGAAAGTTTGATTCTAGCTAGTCTATCTACTATTTCTATGAGTCATATGCAAGACGTCATTTTAGAAAAGACTTTTTCACTATTCAATAAATAGATATCAATAGTAGATAGAACAGTGAAAGTTTGATTCTAGCTAGTCTATCTACTATTTCTATGAGTCATATGCAAGACGTCATTTTAGAAAAGACTTTTTCACTATTCAATAAATAGATATCAATAGTAGATAGAACAGTGAAAGTTTGATTCTAGCTAGTCTATCTACTATTTCTATGAGTCATATGCAAGACGTCATTTTAGAAAAGACTTTTTCACTATTCAATAAATAGATATCAATAGTAGATAGAACAGTGAAAGTTTGATTCTAGCTAGTCTATCTACTATTTCTATGAGTCATATGCAAGACGTCATTTTAGAAAAGACTTTTTCACTATTCAATAAATAGATATCAATAGTAGATAGAACAGTGAAAGTTTGATTCTAGCTAGTCTATCTACTATTTCTATGAGTCATATGCAAGACGTCATTTTAGAAAAGACTTTTTCACTATTCAATAAATAGATATCAATAGTAGATAGAACAGTGAAAGTTTGATTCTAGCTAGTCTATCTACTATTTCTATGAGTCATATGCAAGACGTCATTTTAGAAAAGACTTTTTCACTATTCAATAAATAGATATCAATAGTAGATAGAACAGTGAAAGTTTGATTCTAGCTAGTCTATCTACTATTTCTATGAGTCATATGCAAGACGTCATTTTAGAAAAGACTTTTCACTATTCAATAAATAGATATCAATAGTAGATAGAACAGTGAAAGTTTGATTCTAGCTAGTCTATCTACTATTTCTATGAGTCATATGCAAGACGTCATTTTAGAAAAGACTTTTTCACTATTCAATAAATAGATATCAATAGTAGATAGAACAGTGAAAGTTTGATTCTAGCTAGTCTATCTACTATTTCTATGAGTCATATGCAAGACGTCATTTTAGAAAAGACTTTTTCACTATTCAATAAATAGATATCAATAGTAGATAGAACAGTGAAAGTTTGATTCTAGCTAGTCTATCTACTATTTCTATGAGTCATATGCAAGACGTCATTTTAGAAAAGACTTTTTCACTATTCAATAAATAGATATCAATAGTAGATAGAACAGTGAAAGTTTGATTCTAGCTAGTCTATCTACTATTTCTATGAGTCATATGCAAGACGTCATTTTAGAAAAGACTTTTTCACTATTCAATAAATAGATATCAATAGTAGATAGAACAGTGAAAGTTTGATTCTAGCTAGTCTATCTACTATTTCTATGAGTCATATGCAAGACGTCATTTTAGAAAAGACTTTTTCACTATTCAATAAATAGATATCAATAGTAGATAGAACAGTGAAAGTTTGATTCTAGCTAGTCTATCTACTATTAATATGAGTCATATGCAAGACGTCATTTTAGAAAAGACTTTTTCACTATTCAATAAATAGATATCAATAGTAGATAGAACAGTGAAAGTTTGATTCTAGCTAGTCTATCTACTATTTCTATGAGTCATATGCAAGACGTCATTTTAGAAAAGACTTTTTCACTATTCAATAAATAGATATCAATAGTAGATAGAACAGTGAAAGTTTGATTCTAGCTAGTCTATCTACTATTTCTATGAGTCATATGCAAGACGTCATTTTAGAAAAGACTTTTTCACTATTCAATAAATAGATATCAATAGTAGATAGAACAGTGAAAGTTTGATTCTAGCTAGTCTATCTACTATTTCTATGAGTCATATGCAAGACGTCATTTTAGAAAAGACTTTTTCACTATTCAATAAATAGATATCAATAGTAGATAGAACAGTGAAAGTTTGATTCTAGCTAGTCTATCTACTATTTCTATGAGTCATATGCAAGACGTCATTTTAGAAAAGACTTTTTCACTATTCAATAAATAGATATCAATAGTAGATAGAACAGTGAAAGTTTGATTCTAGCTAGTCTATCTACTATTTCTATGAGTCATATGCAAGACGTCATTTTAGAAAAGACTTTTTCACTATTCAATAAATAGATATCAATAGTAGATAGAACAGTGAAAGTTTGATTCTAGCTAGTCTATCTACTATTTCTATGAGTCATATGCAAGACGTCATTTTAGAAAAGACTTTTTCACTATTCAATAAATAGATATCAATAGTAGATAGAACAGTGAAAGTTTGATTCTAGCTAGTCTATCTACTATTTCTATG
Source organism: Artemia franciscana (assembly GCF_032884065.1). NCBI lineage: Eukaryota > Metazoa > Arthropoda > Branchiopoda > Anostraca > Artemiidae > Artemia > Artemia franciscana. The sequence continues at coordinate 6,422 of NW_027067363.1, read as the reverse complement.
AGTCATATGCAAGACGTCATTTTAGAAAAGACTTTTTCACTATTCAATAAATAGATATCAATAGTAGATAGAACAGTGAAAGTTTGATTCTAGCTAGTCTATCTACTATTTCTATGAGTCATATGCAAGACGTCATTTTAGAAAAGACTTTTTCACTATTCAATAAATAGATATCAATAGTAGATAGAACAGTGAAAGTTTGATTCTAGCTAGTCTATCTACTATTTCTATGAGTCATATGCAAGACGTCATTTTAGAAAAGACTTTTTCACTATTCAATAAATAGATATCAATAGTAGATAGAACAGTGAAAGTTTGATTCTAGCTAGTCTATCTACTATTTCTATGAGTCATATGCAAGACGTCATTTTAGAAAAGACTTTTTCACTATTCAATAAATAGATATCAATAGTAGATAGAACAGTGAAAGTTTGATTCTAGCTAGTCTATCTACTATTTCTATGAGTCATATGCAAGACGTCATTTTAGAAAAGACTTTTTCACTATTCAATAAATAGATATCAATAGTAGATAGAACAGTGAAAGTTTGATTCTAGCTAGTCTATCTACTATTTCTATGAGTCATATGCAAGACGTCATTTTAGAAAAGACTTTTTCACTATTCAATAAATAGATATCAATAGTAGATAGAACAGTGAAAGTTTGATTCTAGCTAGTCTATCTACTATTTCTATGAGTCATATGCAAGACGTCATTTTAGAAAAGACTTTTTCACTATTCAATAAATAGATATCAATAGTAGATAGAACAGTGAAAGTTTGATTCTAGCTAGTCTATCTACTATTTCTATGAGTCATATGCAAGACGTCATTTTAGAAAAGACTTTTTCACTATTCAATAAATAGATATCAATAGTAGATAGAACAGTGAAAGTTTGATTCTAGCTAGTCTATCTACTATTTCTATGAGTCATATGCAAGACGTCATTTTAGAAAAGACTTTTTCACTATTCAATAAATAGATATCAATAGTAGATAGAACAGTGAAAGTTTGATTCTAGCTAGTCTATCTACTATTTCTATGAGTCATATGCAAGACGTCATTTTAGAAAAGACTTTTTCACTATTCAATAAATAGATATCAATAGTAGATAGAACAGTGAAAGTTTGATTCTAGCTAGTCTATCTACTATTTCTATGAGTCATATGCAAGACGTCATTTTAGAAAAGACTTTTTCACTATTCAATAAATAGATATCAATAGTAGATAGAACAGTGAAAGTTTGATTCTAGCTAGTCTATCTACTATTTCTATGAGTCATATGCAAGACGTCATTTTAGAAAAGACTTTTCACTATTCAATAAATAGATATCAATAGTAGATAGAACAGTGAAAGTTTGATTCTAGCTAGTCTATCTACTATTTCTATGAGTCATATGCAAGACGTCATTTTAGAAAAGACTTTTTCACTATTCAATAAATAGATATCAATAGTAGATAGAACAGTGAAAGTTTGATTCTAGCTAGTCTATCTACTATTTCTATGAGTCATATGCAAGACGTCATTTTAGAAAAGATTTTTCACTATTCAATAAATAGATATCAATAGTAGATAGAACAGTGAAAGTTTGATTCTAGCTAGTCTATCTACTATTTCTATGAGTCATATGCAAGACGTCATTTTAGAAAAGACTTTTTCACTATTCAATAAATAGATATCAATAGTAGATAGAACAGTGAAAGTTTGATTCTAGCTAGTCTATCTACTATTTCTATGAGTCATATGCAAGACGTCATTTTAGAAAAGACTTTTTCACTATTCAATAAATAGATATCAATAGTAGATAGAACAGTGAAAGTTTGATTCTAGCTAGTCTATCTACTATTTCTATGAGTCATATGCAAGACGTCATTTTAGAAAAGACTTTTTCACTATTCAATAAATAGATATCAATAGTAGATAGAACAGTGAAAGTTTGATTCTAGCTAGTCTATCTACTATTTCTATGAGTCATATGCAAGACGTCATTTTAGAAAAGACTTTTTCACTATTCAATAAATAGATATCAATAGTAGATAGAACAGTGAAAGTTTGATTCTAGTTAGTCTATCTACTATTTCTATGAGTCATATGCAAGACGTCATTTTAGAAAAGACTTTTTCACTATTCAATAAATAGATATCAATAGTAGATAGAACAGTGAAAGTTTTATTCTAGCTAGTCTATCTACTATTTCTATGAGTCATAAGCAAGACGTCATTTTAGAAAAGACTTTTTCACTATTCAATAAATAGATATCAATAGTAGATAGAACAGTGAAAGTTTGATTCTAGCTAGTCTATCTACTATTTCTATGAGTCATATGCAAGACGTCATTTTAGAAAAGACTTTTTCACTATTCAATAAATAGATATCAATAGTAGATAGAACAGTGAAAGTTTGATTCTAGCTAGTCTATCTACTATTTCTATGAGTCATATGCAAGACGTCATTTTAGAAAAGACTTTTTCACTATTCAATAAATAGATATCAATAGTAGATAGAACAGTGAAAGTTTGATTCTAGCTAGTCTATCTACTATTTCTATGAGTCATATGCAAGACGTCATTTTAGAAAAGACTTTTTCACTATTCAATAAATAGATATCAATAGTAGATAGAACAGTGAAAGTTTGATTCTAGCTAGTCTATCTACTATTTCTATGAGTCATATGCAAGACGTCATTTTAGAAAAGACTTTTTCACTATTCAATAAATAGATATCAATAGTAGATAGAACAGTGAAAGTTTGATTCTAGCTAGTCTATCTACTATTTCTATGAGTCATATGCAAGACGTCATTTTAGAAAAGACTTTTTCACTATTCAATAAATAGATATCAATAGTAGATAGAACAGTGAAAGTTTGATTCTAGCTAGTCTATCTACTATTTCTATGAGTCATATGCAAGACGTCATTTTAGAAAAGACTTTTTCACTATTCAATAAATAGATATCAATAGTAGATAGAACAGTGAAAGTTTGATTCTAGCTAGTCTATCTACTATTTCTATGAGTCATATGCAAGACGTCATTTTAGAAAAGACTTTTTCACTATTCAATAAATAGATATCAATAGTAGATAGAACAGTGAAAGTTTGATTCTAGCTAGTCTATCTACTATTTCTATGAGTCATATGCAAGACGTCATTTTAGAAAAGACTTTTTCACTATTCAATAAATAGATATCAATAGTAGATAGAACAGTGAAAGTTTGATTCTAGCTAGTCTATCTACTATTTCTATGAGTCATATGCAAGATGTCATTTTAGAAAAGACTTTTTCACTATTCAATAAATAGATATCAATAGTAGATAGAACAGTGAAAGTTTGATTCTAGCTAGTCTATCTACTATTTCTATGAGTCATATGCAAGACGTCATTTTAGAAAAGACTTTTTCACTATTCAATAAATAGATATCAATAGTAGATAGAACAGTGAAAGTTTGATTCTAGCTAGTCTATCTACTATTTCTATGAGTCATATGCAAGACGTCATTTTAGAAAAGACTTTTTCACTATTCAATAAATAGATATCAATAGTAGATAGAACAGTGAAAGTTTGATTCTAGCTAGTCTATCTACTATTTCTATGAGTCATATGCAAGACGTCATTTTAGAAAAGACTTTTTCACTATTCAATAAATAGATATCAATAGTAGATAGAACAGTGAAAGTTTGATTCTAGCTAGTCTATCTACTATTAATATGAGTCATATGCAAGACGTCATTTTAGAAAAGACTTTTTCACTATTCAATAAATAGATATCAATAGTAGATAGAACAGTGAAAGTTTGATTCTAGCTAGTCTATCTACTATTTCTATGAGTCATATGCAAGACGTCATTTTAGAAAAGACTTTTTCACTATTCAATAAATAGATATCAATAGTAGATAGAACAGTGAAAGTTTGATTCTAGCTAGTCTATCTACTATTTCTATGAGTCATATGCAAGACGTCATTTTAGAAAAGACTTTTTCACTATTCAATAAATAGATATCAATAGTAGATAGAACAGTGAAAGTTTGATTCTAGCTAGTCTATCTACTATTTCTATGAGTCATATGCAAGACGTCATTTTAGAAAAGACTTTTTCACTATTCAATAAATAGATATCATTAGTAGATAGAACAGTGAAAGTTTGATTCTAGCTAGTCTATCTACTATTTCTATGAGTCATATGCAAGACGTCATTTTAGAAAAGACTTTTTCACTATTCAATAAATAGATATCAATAGTAGATAGAAAAGTGAAAGTTTGATTCTAGCTAGTATATCTACTATTTCTATGAGTCATATGCAAGACGTCATTTTAGAAAAGACTTTTTCACTATTCAATAAATAGATATCAATAGTAGATAGAACAGTGAAAGTTTGATTCTAGCTAGTCTATCTACTATTTCTATGAGTCATATGCAAGACGTCATTTTAGAAAAGACTTTTTCACTATTCAATAAATAGATATCAATAGTAGATAGAACAGTGAAAGTTTGATTCTAGCTAGTCTATCTACTATTTCTATGAGTCATATGCAAGACGTCATTTTAGAAAAGACTTTTTCACTATTCAATAAATAGATATCAATAGTAGATAGAACAGTGAAAGTTTGATTCTAGCTAGTCTATCTACTATTTCTATGAGTCATATGCAAGACGTCATTTTAGAAAAGACTTTTTCACTATTCAATAAATAGATATCAATAGTAGATAGAACAGTGAAAGTTTGATTCTAGCTAGTCTATCTACTATTTCTATGAGTCATATGCAAGACGTCATTTTAGAAAAGACTTTTTCACTATTCAATAAATAGATATCAATAGTAGATAGAACAGTGAAAGTTTGATTCTAGCTAGTCTATCTACTATTTCTATGAGTCATATGCAAGACGTCATTTTAGAAAAGACTTTTTCACTATTCAATAAATAGATATCATTAGTAGATAGAACAGTGAAAGTTTGATTCTAGCTAGTCTATCTACTATTTCTATGAGTCATATGCAAGACGTCATTTTAGAAAAGACTTTTTCACTATTCAATAAATAGATATCAATAGTAGATAGAAAAGTGAAAGTTTGATTCTAGCTAGTCTATCTACTATTTCTATGAGTCATATGCAAGACGTCATTTTAGAAAAGACTTTTTCACTATTCAATAAATAGATATCAATAGTAGATAGAACAGTGAAAGTTTGATTCTAGCTAGTCTATCTACTATTTCTATGAGTCATATGCAAGACGTCATTTTAGAAAAGACTTTTTCACTATTCAATAAATAGATATCAATAGTAGATAGAACAGTGAAAGTTTGATTCTTGCTAGTCTATCTACTATTTCTATGAGTCATATGCAAGACGTCATTTTAGAAAAGACTTTTTCACTATTCAATAAATAGATATCAATAGTAGATAGAACAGTAAAAGTTTGATTCTAGCTAGTCTATCTACTATTTCTATGAGTCATATGCAAAACGTCATTTTAGAAAAGACTTTTTCACTATTCAATAAATAGATATCAATAGTAGATAGAACAGTGAAAGTTTGATTCTAGCTAGTCTATCTACTATTTCTATGAGTCATATGCAAGACGTCATTTTAGAAAAGACTTTTTCACTATTCAATAAATAGATATCAATAGTAGATAGAACAGTGAAAGTTTGATTCTAGCTAGTCTATCTACTATTTCTATGAGTCATATGCAAGACGTCATTTTAGAAAAGACTTTTTCACTATTCAATAAATAGATATCAATAGTAGATAGAACAGTGAAAGTTTGATTCTAGCTAGTCTATCTACTATTTCTATGAGTCATATGCAAGACGTCATTTTAGAAAAGACTTTTTCACTATTCAATAAATAGATATCAATAGTAGATAGAACAGTGAAAGTTTGATTCTAGCTAGTCTATCTACTATTTCTATGAGTCATATGCAAGACGTCATTTTAGAAAAGACTTTTTCACTATTCAATAAATAGATATCATTAGTAGATAGAACAGTGAAAGTTTGATTCTAGCTAGTCTATCTACTATTTCTATGAGTCATATGCAAGACGTCATTTTAGAAAAGACTTTTCCACTATTCAATAAATAGATATCAATAGTAGATAGAAAAGTGAAAGTTTGATTCTAGCTAGTCTATCTACTATTTCTATGAGTCATATGCAAGACGTCATTTTAGAAAAGACTTTTTCACTATTCAATAAATAGATATCAATAGTAGATAGAACAGTGAAAGTTTGATTCTAGCTAGTCTATCTACTATTTCTATGAGTCATATGCAAGACGTCATTTTAGAAAAGACTTTTTCACTATTCAAAAAATAGATATCAATAGTAGATAGAACAGTGAAAGTTTGATTCTAGCTAGTCTATCTACTATTTCTATGAGTCATATGCAAGACGTCATTTTAGAAAAGACTTTTTCACTATT
>NW_027067362.1:0-13848 GCF_032884065.1 Artemia franciscana | reverse complement strand
AGGTACTTATGACGGAATGGAGACTCCCAACCATCTCACAGCATCAGAACAGCTCCAACCTTGTATACCTTACCTATTCTCGTCAAGGTCTTTAAATACACTTTTATTAATTAAAGAAACACATCCCTAGCATTTTGGTGGTCAAAAATTGACCCAAGTCTCATAGAACAATTGCCATTTTACATTACTACTGTTTTTTTTTCGTTTTAGCTTCCCTGGAAATCTGTCAAAAATATTGTGGAATATTATTATATGTGGAAAACATCTGATTGCTACGTCAAGCAGAAAAAAGGGAATATAGGCAAAGCAGAATCCAAACTTATTCAAGTCTTAATTTCGTCCCGGTAAGACGCCCAGCATTTAGATCATTTCAATTTATCTTTGAATTTAAAGTGTAGAGTATATCAGTTGTAATTCTAAGGATATATAAGACTTAATATGAATAGTTGTTTGTTACAGAATTAAGTCACTGGGTAAAACATAATTTATTATAATACTCTAAGCATATTAATATTATATAAAACTATATTAAGGTATATTAAAAGTAGGCTATGCAAAAGCTTGTAATTTATTTTCTCAAAAGGAAAAATAAAACCGTCTATTGATTTAGTTTTCTAAAATTGAATTATTCCAATATTGCCCTAGTATTCCAGTATCCTTCTAAATAATGAAGAGTATTGGGATTATTGACTGCTATTCAGGTTTTATGGAATATACTTTTGAAAGACAGCTTTGTGAAAATCATGCCCTCCTAACAGAACCAATAATACTTTTTACTGCATTCAAGCATTCATCCATTGATGTCTTATACATCCTCTCTTCCCATCTTCCCCCTTTTAAAATCTTTAAAATAAAAAATTGTATTTTAAAATTGAAACTTAAAAATTTTAAGTTTACCCGAAAATTTATTGATAATTTTGGCACGTAGGAAAATTAGTAAACTAAGCTTGATGACTTGCCAGTCTTCCTATCGTCCTTAAAAGTTAAAAAAAGGGGAATATAATATATATATATATATCTATATATATAAAAATAAGTTGTCTGTCTGTGTGTCTGTCTGTCTGTCAGGTGACGTCATGTTTCTGTGTCGACTGACGTCATGAAGTTAGTTGTCGTCATTTTTGCTATGACGGTGACGTCATTAAAGATATTTAAAACATATATGTTCACGTAGAAATCTATTAATGTTTAAGTTTAAAATGACTGATGAACTTACAATGGCAAAAGCCGATGAAGATGCTCAAAGAGTCTATGCCAAAAAACTTGCTGCTGATAGAGAAAGTCAGAAAAGAAAGCGTGCCGAGGAATCAAAAGAACAGCAAGGAAACAGACTGGAGGCTAAAGAACGCAAAACCGCGCAGTTAGATGAAGATCCACCTGGACAGCGAGAGTCGAAACATATCAAAACTGAAAATGATAGCGATGATGATTGGGTTTGGAATTTTGACTTGGATAAGGTCATCAATGCCTACCAGATTTTAGTTAGAAAAAACAAAGGTTCGGCGATATGTATTTCATAGTGAAGCTGAAAAATAAAGAAGAAAAAGAAAACTGAAAAAAGAAAAAATGTAAAAAACTAAAAAATACTAAAAAGAAAAAACACTCAAAGAGAAATTACAGACCGGGACACAAATGACGACCGGGACAGAGGGAATATAAATAACGACCGGGACACTCAAAGAGAAATTACAGACTGGGATACCGGGACACAAATGACGACCGGGACTTAGGGAATATAAATGACGACCAGGACACAGGTATTTAAGAATATCGTTCAAAGACAAATTTTTAATTGTATGAAGACCGTTGAAAGAGAAATTTCTAATTGTAAAATGACTGAAGAACCTACAATGGCAACGGTACCACCATCGAAGTAGATAACCAGTGGGTTGTTCCATATTCCCCATTATTATCAAAAACATTTAATGCACACATAAACGTTGAATACTGTAACTCCGTAAAGGCAATCAAATACATATGTAAATACGTCAACAAAGGCAGGGACATGGAAGTTTTTGGCTTGCAGCCCGAAATCAAAGATTTCGACGAAATCGTACAATATCAGGCTGGATACATAAGCAGTAATGAAGCTGTTTGGCGAATTCTTTCATTTCCGATACATGAACGTAGTCCAGCTGTTGTTCACTTAGCGGTACATTTACAGAATGGTCAACGTGTTTATTTCTCGGAAACCAACGTGCAACAAAGAGCCCTGAATCCACCGGATACAAAATTAACAGCTTTTTTTTCGCTTTGCAAAAATGATTCTTTTGCAAAAAAATTGCTGTATACTGAAGTGCCTTCGTATTACACGTGGAATACTAAAAATAAAGTATTTGAACGTCGAAAACAGGGTAAGTCAGTCGACGGCCAACCTACAATCTTCAAAGATACCACGATAGGAAGACTCTACACCGTTCACCCCAATCAACATGAATGCTTCTTTCTACGCCTGCTTTTGGTGAATGTACCCGGTCCGACATCCTTTGAGTATTTGAGAACTGTAAACGGTACTATACATGACACTTACCGTAGTGCATGCCAAGCTCTGAATTTATCGGAGAATGACCAACACTGGGATAACTGCATCAATGACGCGTGCGAAACGTCAACCCCAAGTCAAATTCGTGCATTGTTTGGCATCATTTTAACAACTTGCTCTCCATCAGCTCCTACAGAGTTATGGGAAAAATATAAGTCAAAAATGTCCGTAGATATACTCCATCGAAAACAGTTAGAGACGTCAGATATGACTTTTGATTTTACATCAGAAATTTATAACTACACTTTAGTTATTATAGAAGATTTGTGGGTACGTATGGCAAACAAACCTCTTCAGGATTTGGGAATGCCTTCACCTAACCGTATCGCTGCTGTTTCGACATGTGTAGAATTGGATCGTGAACAAAGTTACAGTACGAGTGATCTATTGTCGTATGTACAAAATAACATTTCCAAGTTAACGTCGGAACAAAAAGACATTTATGATGCGATAGACTCAATTTCAGGACGTATACAACTACCTGCTGATTTCTGTAATTTAGTGACGTCCAAAAATGAATTGATTCAAAAAGTATTTCCGAATATTCTAAAAAGTTATAAAAATAATAAATGGCTAAGTGAAAGAGCGATTCTCGCACCCAAAAATATAGACGTCCACGAAATCAACAATATTGTTTTGACCAAGATTCGAGACCAGGCAGTCCTTTACAAGTCAGTCGACACAGTTTTGGAACCAAATGAAGCGGTTAATTATCCATCTGAATTTTTAAATTCAATAGATCTTAAAGGGTTTCCACCACACGTGCTACAACTAAAAATAGGCGTACCAATAATACTTTTAAGAAATATCAACCCACCAAAGCTTTGCAATGGCACGCGACTTGCCGTAAAAAAAACAATGGAAAACCTAATAGAGGCCACAATCTTGACAGGCCTTTTTGAGGGTGAGGCTGTTCTTATTCCTCGCATTCCCATGATTCCAACGGATCTGCCTTTTCAATTTAAAAGATTGCAATTCCCAATTCGATTAGCATTTGCAATCACCATTAACAAAGCTCAAGGTCAATCATTAGAAAAATGTGGTATAGATCTTAATACTGATTGTTTTTCCCATGGACAATTGTACGTTGCATGTTCGAGGGTCGGTAAACCTGACAATCTATTTATATGCAGCGACAATTGGACAGCGAAGAATGTTGTATATTCGCAAGTTTTACGCAGTTAATTTGTATTGTATCTATCTATCTATCTATCTATATAAAAACGAGTTGTTTGTATGCATGTTTGTTTGTTTGTAAAAAGAGCGTTTGCATATGACGTCATTATTAGTACATACGGCTTTGTATATGCCAAGAATGGGAAAGCCAAGAATGTTGTATATTCGCAATTTTTACGTAGTTTAACTCCTGCAGACGAAATGAATGCTTGCCTGAAAAATTCTAATTTATGGGCACACGTAAAAATATTAAAATTAACTACAAATATGCGTGTCCGATTGCAAAACGATGACTCTGGTCAAAGATTTTCAGATCAATTGCTGGCAATTGGAAACGGAAAGCTCCCAGTAGTGGGAAAGCCAAAAATGTTGTATATTCGCAATTTTTACGTAGTTTGAAACACATATATAAATCTATCTATATTCACAGGTGGGACACAGGGACACAACTACAATGGCGCGTAACTAATAAGGCGCGTAACGACTTACGCGCGCGGGGGGTCTTGGGGGGGGGCGCGAAGCGCCCCACCAACTAGGTGTTGGGGTGGCGCGAAGCGCCACCCCAACAGCTAGTATATATATATATATATATATATATATATATATATATATATATATATATATATAAATTGTAATATGAAGAGTTTGTTTGACTGGCTACTACAAACTGTGTTCAAGTTAAACTTTAGCTTGTTGTCAATCAGTATTTTCTGGTCTTTTTTGCTTTTTTTTTTGTGAGTTGTAGTTTTGAGCTACTTTTAGATTGTATAAACTACTAGTGCTAAAGATTATTTGCTTCAAAGCGAATAACCCTGTATTTCAATGAACCAAGATGAGCAAACCTGATTTTGCCAGATACTGTGTGGGTCACAATACAGGGCTAGTTGTTTTAATATCATGCGCACATAGATAAGTCTTATTCCTTGTGGTTGAGGGTGCACTATTAATGTATATAGTTGATTAGGTTGGTCCACAACTCTGCCTTGAAGTGCTCCTCTTTCAGAATCTGCTGATTCTTAGAAGAAAGTAGATCCACTGTCTCCAAATTCCTGTGCCATGTCCTTCCTGTTGATAAGATTCTGTATTATCCAATTGTGAATGTCATTGAAAGATTTACCACGCAAAGTGTCTTTACGTGTTTAATTCCATTTGGCATGTTCTTAACTACCTCGATAATGAACTATTTACATTAATGTTTTCAATGAAAAATCACAATTGTCCATTTCCATTAATTTATTCCTCATGTTTCTCAATTGTATTACTGGCAAGACTTATCAGTTAATCGCCATCCCATTTCTATTTTGTATATTAATCCACCTGTTTGTGATACAGTATGTAAACTTTCCAGGATTTCCTTCTTATTTCTCAGCCTTTTGATGTTATTTGTAGGGCTTACATAGGAGAGTTTATGGTTTCCTTTTCGATTTTAAATGAACCATTTTCAATAGTTGCTCATCTACATCTATTATCTTAATGAAAGACCAACAGTATTTGATCAATTGTTTACAAAATTGACTCTAGTAAGTATACATATGTCTTGTAAACTCTACTCCTTGCTGATACAGTCTAAAGCTACAGCTTTTGACAATGTGATTAGTAGCTAAATTTGATATTAGGTGGTCATTGCAGAGTGAGTACTAGAATTGTGTGGGTGTAGGGAAGATGTGGGAAAATCGGTGGGTGGATGAATTTGATTATATTTCTTGCTTCTTTATTTTTTCTTGGGAAAGGACGTTATACTTTTTGAATAATACAAATCTATAAGAAAATATTTTTCGGCCTTGTAAAGACGTAACAAAAATGCAAACAACAAAGTTCTCGTGTTTTATACAGCTTTTTTTGTAAATCCCCATCACTCCATAACAAAAATTCTGTTTATACATGCTTATACTATTAAAAATAATTGATTTTATAAAAATGTATCTACGAAAATGCAGTATTTTGAAAGAATTGTTTTATTTTAAAAATTACTGTTGTTAATTACAAAAGCTTTCTAAATACAGCGATTTCCTTTAAAATGAGCCAGTAAACCAGTGTCTATAATATTCCAGTGCCCCATTAGCTGAGGAGAAAAAAACAGCAAGAAAAAAAAATTCCTTCGATGCTGAATATTGTGGTCGCAGCCATTTTTCGGTTTTTTAACGCTTAATGGATTTTCATTGTTGTTCAAGCAAAGGGACTGTAAGTTTCCTATATAGAGGTTTTGGACAAGGTAGTTCTAACAGTGTATTTCTTGTTTTGATCTGAGACTATTATTAGGAGTTATGGACTATTGTATCTCTTAGTATGCGACGTTATCGTCTCTTACTAGGCTGCTAGCTTTCGCTGCAACCCTGGTCATAACTTTGTTTTCTTAGTATTTTGGTTTCTGTTTGCCCGATCCCTACGTCTTTTGGTGCTTGATGTAGTCTTATCAGCTTCTGCTTCAGGCTTGCCTGTATAATTACGATCTTTGTTAACGTCCTTGGCTATTGCTAATCTGTCACTAATAGTTTTAATGTGACGTTTAAAAGCATTTGATGCAGCATCAGGTGCTTCGTTAGCGTCCCTATAAATTGTACTGCCTTTATTTATAGCTATTTCATAAAATGCTATCAATATTTATAGCTTTTATAAAATGTTGAATGGTTTTATTTACTGCTTGTTCTTCAATTTGATAAACAACTTTTTCCTCGGCTTTTCTTTTGTCATGAGATAAATATCGCCAAACCTTTGTTTTCTTAACAAAGGCATGGTAAGCATTGATGACCTCATGTTCGTCAAAATCCAAAACGAATTTAAGTTGTTCGGGTTGTTATCTTGGACTTTTCACGGTTGATTGTTAAGATGGTTGAACAAAAACTTTTTCTTTTCCTACGAATCATAGTTTATAGCAATTGTAAATTGTATTTTCTGGGTCTTCATCTAGTTGTCACCATAGGCTCGAAAAAAAAACACCCTGGGAAAAATAAAAATTCATCCTTAAAGTTGCTCACTATTAAGATCGCCTTGGTGGCCAAAAATGTCAACATACCTTTTTTTAAGAAAGGAATGTGTGGATGATTTTGAGGTTGGGTCCTGGCACCCGCCACGACGCAGGCTTGTATATATTGATTCTCGCTATTGCTTGTTTTCTAACTGTAGATTACTGAATAAGCGATACCAATTGTGTTAAGGAACTCTGGTTGGTATTCAATGCCTCTTTCCTGTTAATACATCGAAGAATCGTCATTTTATAGGATTTGTTTTCTTTTGGAACTCGATGTGATTCTCACTGTTGCTTCTCTTCTAACTGTCGATTTCATTTACGGTTCGAAGTTTTCGTTGTGAAACTGGTTGTCAAATGTATTTGTCCTCAGATCTTGCTTGTCCTTGATTTTCGTCCATCATTACCTCAGATTAAATCCAATGCCTGTTGGTTTAGTTTTCAGAATCCAATGCCTATATCCCCGAAAATATCTAAAATTAGCATAATCGTCGTTTTGTTCTTTAGTTTCAAGCCATAGGGTGACAAATCAGCAATTTGAGCTGAATTAAAAAAATTCTGTCTTGAATACTAAATCTTCTTCCTGCATGACACATTCCTAATTCAATCGTTATTTTTTGAAAAAACTCCGCAATTGTATAATTGTTGTGTTATTATTTGAAATCACATTTTTATTGCAATGTAGTATGATTTGTTGCCTTTTCTTGTTCCATATCTTTTTCTTTTGCTGTTCAAAGTCATTTGTCATTTTATGTTTTGCACGTGGCATAGATATAAAATAACAGTTTCTCATTCTATGCTTTACTGACTCTAAAATAACACGTTCATTATTCAATTGTTATTTTCTACAAATTAGTTTGCCATCTTGCATAACTTTGCATGCATCATAGACACTAAAATCGATACGATCGCTCCTGGAGCGGAAATGATATAATTTGTGCTTTTGATAGTTTGCAATTCAATGTGATTTATTGTTGTTTCTGTTTCGCGGAAATGTAATTTATGTAAATTTAATACTGCTGTTTTATGTTTCCACGACAGTCACGTAGTTTATGGCATCCTTGTTGGTTTGCACTAGGTTTTGTGCCAGATTTTCTTGGCATTGAAGATAGTGATGGTGTTCTTCTTCTAATGTCATATTTCTTCTTTCTTCATTTTCACTTTTGACTCGTTCTAATTTTTGCTGTCGCTTGTCTTCTTACCTAACAATTCTTTGTTCGTCACTCCATTTTTGACACGTTTTGATACTCGCCATTGCTTGTTATTCTCGCTGTCGCTTATCTTCTAGCCGTATATTTCTTTGTTCTCGCTGTGGCATATCTTTTAGCCACACGTTCCTTTGGTTTTCATTTTCATTTTTAATTTGTTTTACTCCTTGTTGCATGTATTGTAACCACGGATTTCATTGTTCCTGTCTTTTGTTTTTGATTTGTTTTAACTCTTGCCGCTTATCTTCGAGCCGGTATTTCTTTTTTCTTCATTTTTGTTTTTGACTCGTTGCAATTGTCGCTGACCCAAGTATTCTGACTGTATATCTTTGTTCTTCATTTTGTTTATAATTACTTTAAACATTTGTTCAATACCTTTTACCTTAGTTGCTCGGATAGGTCTTGTCACGTTTGATGGTCTAGGTTGTTCCTTTGCCCTCTAGGCATTATGAAACTACTTAAATCTCTTTTTTAAATTGACTAATTACACTTGGTAATTTATACTTAGCTATGTTCCTTTTGCATTGTTGCATGCGTCATAGATGTAAAAACCATCCGTTCAGTCATGGGGTGGGGGCGGAACTGATTTAGTTTATTCTCTTGAAATGTACTCATAAATATAATGTCAACCATATGATTTTTCTTGTCAATCATTTGATTCTTGTGTAATTTTGCCTCCTTCGTAGACACTGAAAACGATAAACCACTACTGAGGCAAGCATGACGTATGTATGCTTTTCAAATGTATTCATAAATATGATGATATATATATTCCCGTCCCCCACGCCTATCATTTCCCCAAACACGTCGAATAAAAACTTCGATAGCCATTTTGTTCACCGAAGTTTAAAGGTTCGTTAAATATATCTTTGAGGATGACAATCCCCCGAAAGCCCTCGGGACAAGGGCAATAAGTTATGATCGTTCCCAATTACTAACTTGAAAGGTTTTTACGGAAGGGGTGGTCGTATAAACTTCAAAGGGGGCTCAATGGATTGGAAATCAGAAGTTCTAGTGTCCTTCTTAAGATCCAAAATTGACAGAAGGGCAGACTACCCCCTCCCCTCGTCCTTTTTTCCCCAAATACATCCGATTGAAATTTGGAGATTTGGAGCCATTTTGTTTAAAGTAGTCTAAAGTTCATGTAACAAAGCCTTTGGGGCTGAATGTGGAAGGGGTGGTCGTGTAAGATTTAGAGTAGGCTCATTTAATTGGAATTTTAAAGTTTTACTTTTCTTTTAAAAATCAAAACTGATATAGGGCAACTAGCCCCCCCCCCTCATCCCCTACCGATGCCCTCTTTGTCTTAAATGCATCTAATCGAAACTGTGAGATAAGTATGTTGTTCACAATAGTGTAAAGTATATATAACAATGCTTCCAGGGCTGACGCAACCCCTCTAGAGCCCCGTCGAAAATGCTTTAAGTTATGCCCTAGGGGGGGGGGTATATAAAGTTGTTATGGAATGGGTGGTCGTATAAACTTCGAGTACGGATTATTTGATTTAAAATTTTAGTGTCCTTTTCAGGGAAGAAGTTCTAGTGGGATTATTAAGATTCAAAAATGACAGAAGAGCAAATACTCGTCCCCCTCCCACATCCTCTTTTCCCCAAATTTGTTCAAAATATTCTTTAGATCATACAAAATATTCTTTGGGATTAAAAAAAGCCTCAGAACCTGAGGACAAGGGTTGTGAGTTAAGCCCCAGTTGCATATAAGGTTTTTATGCAAGGGCTGGTCGTATAAACTTTCGAGGAGGTTATTATTGCTTTTATTTTTATAATTCAAATAAATCCAACATACATACAAGTATCAAGCCAAACTATGGATGCTTATAGAAAAAATACCGTAAAGATGTTGCATTATAGTTTGTTCATGAAAAAGTCCATGTTAATAAAAAAACGAACATAAATTTTCCACAAAACAAGTTTTTCAAAGAAAAGTAAAGGACTCCATTGAACCAAAAGCGATCAGAAATTAAGTCAAATAATCTTCCACGCATCTCACAAATCACCATCGATAAATAAATGTGCCCAAAACGAACAGAAATTACAATGAATAAGCGAGTCAACCTCAAAACGAGCAAAAATTAATATGAGCATGGTTGACAACTCCCAATTTTTCTCATGACCAGAACATAATTTGCAAGTTACTGATAAAAAACAACAACAAATAACCATTGATTGTCTGTTTGATACACATTTACCGATACTTAGGCCTATTTCTTAAGTCTTAATTTTTTATTTATTAAAGTCAAAAATGTGAAAACATGTTGTGTGTATCTCGTTTTCAGTAATGTGTCATTCAAAATTACGCCAGAAACATAGCTAAGTATAAAACACTAAATTTAATGAGTCTGTTTACAAAAGACGGTTTTAGCAGTTTCTAAATACCTAGAGAACAAAATCGTAAATTAGCAATTGCTCAAAATGAACAAACTGGACCATCAAACGAGAGGGGAATGAGTGCACGACTAAGAAATGTGCATCCACAATGGGTTGAGAATGAACAACCTAGGCCATGAAATGTGATAGGCAAAAGGTATTGAAGAAGTATCTGAAGTAATGGTTGAACAATACAGTTAGAACACTTGCGAAAATGACAGTTACAGCCAGTCAAAAGAAAGTGAAAAACAAATAGATATGCGGTTAAAAAAAAAAGAGCAGGAGGACGACTTGAGAAATGTAAATTCATGGGTAGAAACGTACAACTTAGACTATCAAATGTGACAAGGCCAATCCGAGTAGCTAAGGTAAAAGGCATTGAAAAGAAGTCTGAAGTAATAATAAATAAAACTGAAGAGCAAAAAAAATATGTGGTTAAATACTTGCGAAAACGACAATTACAACGAGTCAAAACGAAAATGAAGAACAAAGAAATATGCGGTTGAAAGATAAGCGGCGGTGAACGAAAGGAAGTATCAGAAAATGCCAAAAATTAATATGAAGAACAAAAAATTTTGCTGTTTGAAGACAAGCAACAGTGAGAACCAGACCGAGTCAAAATGGAAGTGAAGAAGAGTGCAAATCTAAATATATACAGTACACTAAGCAAATGTTAATTACAATTCATTGGGACCCTTCAACGTTGTATGTATTCAGTACGAAGTTTTTCATTTTCCCAAAGAAATAGTAGCTAACAAAGGGGGGATCAATTTAGAGGTCGCTGTGTGCTTGGTCGAATTGCATTGTCACCTCCACAATTTCCAAATGAATTGGTTTGGCTTTTATAGGAGGGCACTTGCTCTTTAAAGAGTTCCACCGAAAAATCCGAAACTAGAACATGCTTTGCTTTAGCTTCACTCAGCGTAGGCGATTATAAAGTCATGAATAGTCGCAATATTTTCAGCTTTGAAGTAGCTGGACGAATTTATTACAAAATCAGTTTAGCGGCACATCCATTACAAATTCCTGAAGGTGATTTAAAACCACCTTCATATGTCCTATATTTTTGGGGCCCCTGATAAAGCTGTTAAATAATGCCTTGCAAATGCTTTAAATCATGGGTTCTCTCATTACATAATAGATATCTTGGAAGAAATATTGCGAGACAGAAACAACTGTGCCAAAGTTTGCGTGAAAATACAAGAGGTGGAGGGTGATGTTAATCAACTTGCTGATTCACTGGTACGGCAGCCTTGGTTAGAAGACAAGTGATAATGAGAATCAATGTACAGAAGCCAGCTGCGTAACCCTACGAGGGACCGGTGGTGAAGCCATCGAAGCCAGACAGATTTTAAGAGGATTTCGGCTTTTTAGATAAAATTTAAAGGAAACTGAATGTATTTTGGAGGTTTTAAGGATTCACGGGCACTACAAAAGGATAAAAAAATATTCAATGAAGCACTAATAAATGAGCTTTTTTGGATATCTCCTTGAATTCGAATGAAAAACAGATTTCCCTAAATGTTGTGGGTAGAGATCAAGAAAATATGGATTGAAAAAAATACGAATTACATGGGAGAAGATAAACAGTGAAGTTTGAATAGATTGGGTTAAAGAAAGAGCTGGTGCTGATATGTATATATTTACCTGATTTTGATATATTTTTTTTTTGTTCATGCATAAAGTCGGAAAAAGTCCTTTAAATCAAATTCATTTTACTATGAAAAATCCCTTCCTCTCATGAAATTCCCCTTCCCGAACTATTCCCCTTGTGGAAAATTTTCCCCACGAGTAAAATAACGATAGTGTTTCTTAAATATGAAAAATATTGTCTAATATCAAAATTTAGAGGGTGTGCTGAAAAATAAATTTTGTAATTCAAAAAGTTCATTAGATGACGGAATTGATAACTATATTATCTGTTAATTGAATAGCCGAAAAGTTGAATTATTCTACTGGATACATCTGTCAGTTATTTCTGCCGAGGGGCGTCTAATTTTATCAGTGCGAAAAGCATTAGGAGGGCCTTGGGGGATGGGGCATGGATTTATACCTAAACCTTCGCAGAAGTTCACTCAACATCTTATTAAAGTTTCTTGGCAACCATTCATGTTAACATGATTTATTCATAAGATACTTAGCTCCACCAGTTGTCAATAATACTGTTTATCTCGTTGGTTCCAAATATATAACTTTATTGTATGCTTTTACTCTTTCAAATTTGAAGTTGCCTCTCAGGATTACGTCATCGAGAGCAAGTGCACTTCCGATGACCATTTCTATTATTGTTCATCTGGGGAAAAGATGATTTTGTTTTCCAATTTTTAGCTTTGAAGATACAGGCTTTTCCAACTTTGCAGTGATATCTTGTGCATATTGATTTTTTTTTTTTTTTTTTTTTTTTCTACCGAATCTTATAGCCTTCAACGGATATCAATTATCTATTCACCTTGGATTGTTGTTGGCCTTGTTTTATGTAAATAGTAGTGACGAAGTTTATAAACTGATAAAATATTTTATTTTAGTTACGATGTTTCGAATGAAAGTCGAGCTTCCAATCTTCAGAATACCAATTTCTCAGCCAATAGTGGGGATCTTAATGCTGATAAGTCATGTTCAATGTGTGATACCTTGGTTTCTTCCTATTGGCTAGCACTAGATAACGCCAACATTGGCTGCCAACTTTGCTGCGATTGCCAAGACTACTGGAAAAGGCAAGACAATTGAGTTTTGTTTCAAACGCAGTTGTTTTTCTTAGTAGGCCGGGACATTGTTTCGGGGAAATTTACAGTGTTTATTTCTTTCAAATAGGGGTTAAAAAAGCTCTATGAAGACATTTTGGGTCTCTAGGTAATGAAAAGGGAGTTTTTTATTAAATGTTTTTGTGCTGAAGGTTTCCTTACAATTTTAAAGTTGAACTTCGATTTTGGGGCTAAGAGGCTCATGAGAGTGAATTATTTAGAATGTTCTTATTGGGACTGGAATTGTTAGAGTAAAAATGACTAAGAACTTCTAACAATAATTGAAGTTTCTTTATTAATAACTACAATTTATTTTTAACTCGCATCGCACTAAACTTATAACACTCTTAGAGTTTTGAAGAAATGAAATTAAACGAAAGCACATTTCAGTTAGTAAAACGAACAAAATAATTAGCGGTGCTGAACCTGAGAACTATCTCTTGAGCATTGCCACTTTTCTTTTAAATCTGGGACATTAAATTTATGACCAATATTACTTTCACTCTACCAAGCGGGGAAATAAAGTAAAACAATACAATACCTGAAATTATACAGCGTAATTTTCTTACCGCCATTCCTTCTTAAAAGGTGTAAATACCAGAAAGATAAAGGGTAGAACTATCGCTGAAAGTAGTGCACAATATACCTAAGACAAGTCTACTATACCTTCTACTCACGATTAGTAGTAATTTTCAAAAACCTAATTGAATGCTCATTTTAGCATTACGAATATTGTGTTATTGTAGGCTGTAATGCCTAACTAACAAAAAGAAGGAACAAATATACAAGGGAAGCGTAAGTTCAAGTCGTACTTTTAAGTGGTAGAAGCAAC
>NW_027067361.1:0-13858 GCF_032884065.1 Artemia franciscana | reverse complement strand
TGTCCCCGTCGTCATTTATATATCCCCCTGTGCCCCCCGGCAACCCCCTTGCAGTTGTGTCCCTGTGTCCAGGTCGTCATTTATATTCCCAGTATTCCGGTCGTCATGTGTGTCCCGGTGTCCCAGTCTGTACTTTCTCTTTGAGTGTCGAGGTCGTCATTTATATTCCCTGTGTCCCGGTGTCCCGGTCATCATTTTCGTCCCGGTTGTCATTTGTGTCCCGGTGCTTTGTTGATGGTGATTGCTAATCGAACATTCCTTGTCTCCTGGTCGCTTTCTTTTTGACTGTCCCTTTCGTCATTTTTATTCCCTATGTCCCGGTGTCCCGGTCGTCATTTGTTTCCCGATGTCGAGGTCTGTAATTTCGTCAGTCGTCAAGACATGACGTAAGTCAACACACAATCATGACGTTAATCGACAGACACACATACAACTTATTTTTATATATATCTACTAGCTGTTGGAATTTGCTGTCTACCAGCAAATTTTAGTACTTTTATATATCTACTAGCAAATCTTACTAGCAAATTTTCTACTAGCAAATTTTATAGGTCTACAAACAAATTTTCAATTCGTATTCAGATCTATACCTCATTATTTTAACGATGTGTCCCTTTGTCCCGGTCGTTATTTATAGTCCCTGTGTCTCGGTCGTCATTTATATTCCCTGTGTCCCGGCGTCCCGGTCGTCATTTGTGTGCCGGTGTCCCGGTCTCTAATTTCTCTTCGAACAATCCCTGTGTCCCGGTCGTCATTTATATATCTTCCCTGTACCCCCGTCGTCCCCTTTGTAGTTGTGTCACTGTGTCCCGCTCGTCATTTATATTCCCTGTGTCCCGGTGTCCCAGTCTGTAATTTCTCTTTGAGGTTCCCGGTCGTCATTTATATTCCCTGTATCCCCGTGTCCCGGTCGTCATTTGTGTCCCGGTCTGTAATTTCATCAGTTGACAAACATGACGTCAGTCGACACACAATTTCATGACGCATACAGCTCAATCCTTACAATGACGTCAGTCGAAACACCTGTCGTCACTCGACAGACACACAGACAACTTATTTTTATATATATAGATATATAGCTGTTGGGGGGGGGCTCGGGGGGTCATCGCGCCCCCAAGCCCCCCGCACGCGTAAGTCATTACGCGCCATATTAGTTACCTGCCATTGTAGTTGTGTCCCTGTGTCCCACCTGTGAATTGAGATAGATATAAATATATATATTTTTTGAACTACATAAAACTTGCGAATATACAACATTCTTCGCTGTCCAATTTAACTACGTAAAACTTAAGAATATACAACATTCTTCCATGTCCCATTGTTTGTGCATATAAATAGATTGTTAGGTTTACCGACTCTTGAACATGCAACATAAAATTGTCCATGGGAAAAGCAATCCGTATTCAGATCTATACCTGATTATTCTAATGATTGCCCTTTAACTTTGTTGATGCTGATTGCTAATCAAACATTCCCTGTGTCCCCGTCGTCATTTATATATCCCCCTGTGCCCCCCGGCACCCCCCTTGTAGTTTTGTCCCTGTGTCCTGGTCGTCATTTATATTCCCAGTATTCCGGTCGTCATTTGTGTCCCGGTGTCCCAGTCTGTACTTTCTCTTGGAGTGTCGAGGTCGTCATTTATATTCCCTGTGTCACGGTGTCCCGGTCATCATTTTCGTCCCGGTTGTCATTTGTGTCCCGGTGCTTTGTTGATGGTGATTGCTAATCGAACATTCCTTGTCTCCTGGTAACTTTCTCTTTGAGTGTCCCTTTCGTCATTTTTATTCCCTATGTCCCGGTGTCCCGGTCGTCATTTGTGTCCCGATGTCGAGGTCTGTAATTTCGTCAGTCGTCAAGACATGACGTAAGTCAACACACAATCATGATGTTAATCGACAGACACACATAAAACTTATTTTTATATATATCTACTAGCTGTTGGAATTTGCTGTCTACCAGCAAATTTTAGTACTTTTGTATATCTACTAGCAAATCTTACTAGCAAATTTTCTACTAGCAAATTTTATAGATCTACAAACAAATTTCCAATTCGTATTCAGATCTATACCTCATTATTTTAACGATGTGTCCCTTTGTCCCGGTCGTTATTTATAGTCCCTGTGTCTCGGTCGTCATTTATATTCCCTGTGTCCCAGCGTCCCGGTCGTCATTTGTGTCCCGGTGTCCCGGTCTGTAATTTCTCTTCGAACAATCCCTGTGTCCCGGTCGTCATTTATATATCTTTCCTGTACCCCCGTCGTCCCCTTTGTAGTTGTGTCACTGTGTCCCGGTCGTCATTTATATTCCCTGTGTCCCGGTGTCCCAGTCTGTAATTTCTCTTTGAGGTTCCCGGTCGTCATTTATATTCCCTGTATCCCCGTGTCCCGGTCGTCATTTGTGTCCCGGTCTGTAATTTCATCAGTTGACAAATATGACGTCAGTCGACACACAATTTCATGACGCATACAGCTCAATCCTTACAATGACGTCAGTCGACACACCTGACGTCACTCGACAGACACACAGACAACTTATTTTTATATATATAGATATATAGCTGTTCGGGGGGGGCTCGGGGGCATCGCGCCCCCAAGCCCCCCGCGCGCGTAAGTCGTTGAACGCCATATTAGTTACCTGCCATTGTAGTTGTGTCCCTGTGTCCCACCTGTGAATTGAGATAGATAAAAATATATATATTTTTTGAACTACATAAAACTTGCGAATATACAACATTCTTCGCTGTCCAAATTAACTACGTAAAACTTAAGAATATACAACATTCTTCCATGTCCCATTGTTTTGTGCATATAAATAGATTGTTAGGTTTACCGACTCTTGAACATGCAACATAAAATTGTCCATGGGAAAATCAATCCGTATTCAGATTTATACCTGATTATTCTAATGATTGCCCTTTAACTTTGTTGATGCTGATTGCTAATCAAACATTCCCTGTGTCCCCGTCGTCATTTATATATCCCCCTGTGCCCCCCGGCACCCCCTTGTAGTTGTGTCCCTGTGTCCTGGTCGTCATTTATATTCCCAGTATTCCAGTCGTCATTTGTGTCCCGGTGTCCCAGTCTGTACTTTCTCTTTGAGTGTCGAGGTCGTCATTTATATTCACCGTGTCCCGGTGTCCCGGTCATCATTTTCGTCCCGGTTGTCATTTGTGTCCGGGTGCTTTGTTGATGGTGATCATAAAATAGTCTAATATCTTCATTTTTTCAACATACGTAGCTATTACCCTCGAAAACTAAAACGTTTGAAATAGGAAAAGAGCCTTTAATCACATTCTTTACCATTTGCAATCATAAAATAGTCTAATATCTTCATTTTTTTCAACATACGTAGCTATTACCCTCGAAAACTAAAACTTTTGAAATAGGAAAAGAGCCTTTAATCACATTCTTTACCATGTGCAATCATAAAATTGTCTAATATCTTCATTTTTTCAATATACGTAGCTATTACCCTCGAAAACTAAAACTTTTGAAATAGGAAAAGAGCCTTTAATCACAATCTTTACCATTTGCAATCATAAAATAGTCTAATATCTTCATTTTTTCAACATACGTAGCTATTACCCTCGAAAACTAAAACTTTTGAAATAGGAAACGAGCCTTTAATCACATTCTTTACCATGTGCAATCATAAAATAGTCTAATATCTTCATTTTTTCAACATACGTAGCTATTACTCTCGAAAACTAAAACTTTTGAAATAGGAAAAGAACCTTTAATCACATTCTTTACCATTTGCAATCATAAAATAGTCTAAAATCTTCATTTTTTCCACATACGTAGCTATTACCCTCGAAAACTAAAACTTTTGAAATAGGAAAAGAGCCTTTAATCACATTCTTTACCATTTGCAATCATAAAATAGTCTAATATCTTCATTTTTTCAACATACGAGGCTGTTACCCTCGAAAACTAAAACTTTTGACATAGGAAAAGAGCCTTTAATCACATTCTTTACCATTTGCAATCATAAAATAGTCTAATATCTTCATTTTTTCAACATATGTAGCTATTAACCTCGAAAACTAAAACTTTTGAAACAGGAAAAGAGCCTTTAATCACATTCTTTACCATTTGCAATTATAAAATAGTCTAATATCTTCATTTTTTCAACATACGTAGCTATTACCCTCGAAAACTAAAACTTTTGACATAGGAAAAGAGCCTTTAATTACAATCTTTACCATTTGCAATCATAAAATAGTCTAATATCTTCATTTTTTCAACATACGTAGCTATTACCCTCGAAAACTTAGACTTTTGAAATAGGAAAAGAGCCTTTAATCACATTCTTTACCATGTGCAATCATAAAATAGTCTAATATCTTCATTTTTTCAACATACGTAGCTATTACCCTCGAAAACTAAAACAATTTAAAATAGGAAAAGAGCCTTTAATCACATTCTTTACCATTTGCAATCATAAAATAGTCTAATATCTTCATTTTTTCAACATACGTAGCTATCACCCTCGAAAACTAAAACTTTTGACATAGGAAAAGAGCCTTTAATCACATTCTTTACCATGTGCAATCATAAAATAGTCTAATATCTTCATTTTTTCAACAGACATAGCTATTACCCTCGCAAACTAAAACTTTTGAAATAGGAAAAGATCCTTTAATCACATTTTTTACCATTTGCAATCATAAAATAGTCTAATATCTTCATTTTTTCCACAGACCTAGCTATTACCCTCGAAAATTAAAACTTTTGAAATAGGAAAAGAACCTTTAATCACATTCTTTACCATTTGCAATCATAAAATAGTCTAATATCTTCCTTTTTTCCACAGACATAGCTATTACCCTCAAAAACTAAAACTTTTGAAATAGGAAAAGAGCCGTTAATCACATTCTTTACCATGTGCAATCATAAAATAGTCTAATATCTTCATTTTTTCAACATACGTAGCTATTACCCTCGAAAACTAGAACTTTTGAAATAGGAAAAGAGCCTTTAATCATATTCTTTACCATGTGCAATCATAGTTAGTCTAATATCTTCATTTTTTCAACATACGTAGCTATTACCCTCGAAAACTAAAACTTTTGACATAGGAAAAGAGCCTTTAATCACATTCTTTACCATTTGCAATCATAAAATATTCTAATATCTTCATTTTTTCAACATACGTAGCTCTTACCCTCGAAAACTAAAGCTTTTGACATAGGAAAAGAGCCTTTAATCACATTCTTTACCATTTGCAATAATAAAATAGTCCAATATCTTCATTTTTTCAACATACGTAGCTATTACCCTCGAAAATCAAAACTTTTGAAATAGGAAAAGAGCCTTTAATCACATTCTTTACCATTTGCAATCATAAAATAGTCTAATATCTTCATTTTTTCAACATACGTAGCTATTACCCTCGAAAACTAAAACTTTTGACATAGGAAAAGAGCCTTTAATCACATTCTTTACCATTTGCAATCATAAAATAGTCTAATATCTTCATTTTTTCAACATACGTAGCTATTACCCTCGAAAACTAAAACTTTTGACATAGGAAAAGAGGCTTTAATCACATTTTTTACCATTTGCAATCATAAAATAGTCTAATATCTTCATTGTTTCAACATACGTAGCTATTACCCTCGAAAACTAAAACTTTTGACATAGGAAAAGAGCCTTTAATCACATTCTTTACCATTTGCAACCATAAAATTGTCTAATATCTTCATTTTTTAAACATACGTAGCTATTACACTCGAAAACTAAAACTTTTGAAATAGGAAAAGAGCCTTTAATCACATTCTTTACCATTTGCAATCATAAAATAGTCTAATATCTTCATTTTTTCAACATACTTAGCTATTACCCTCGAAAACTAAAACTTTTGAAATAGGAAAAGAGCCTTTAATCACATTCTTTACCATTTGCAATCATAAAATAGTCTAGTATCTTCATTTTTTCAACATACGTAGCTATTACCCTCGAAAACTAAGACTTTTGACATAGGAAAAGAGCCTTTAATCACATTTTTTACCATTTGCAATCATAAAATAGTCTAATATCTTCATTTTTTCAACATACGTAGCTATTACCCTCGAAAACTAAAACTTTTGAAATAGGAAAAGAGCCTTTAATCACATTCTTTACCATTTGCAATCATAAAATAGTCCAATATCTTCATTTTTTCAACATACGTGGCTATTACCCTAGAAAACTAAAACTTTTGAAATAGGAAATGAGCCTTTAATCACATTCTTTACCATTTTCAATCATAAAATAGTCTAATATCTTCATTTTTTCAACATACGTAGCTCTTACCCCCGAAAACTAAAACTTTTGTAATAGGAAAAGAGCCTTTAATCACATTCTTTACCATTTGCAATCATAAAATAGTCTAATATCTTCCTTTTTTCCACAGACATAGCTATTACCCTCAAAAACTAGAACTTTTGAAATAGGAAAAGAGCCGTTAATCACATTCTTTACCATGT
Source organism: Artemia franciscana (assembly GCF_032884065.1). Taxonomy (NCBI): domain Eukaryota; kingdom Metazoa; phylum Arthropoda; class Branchiopoda; order Anostraca; family Artemiidae; genus Artemia; species Artemia franciscana. The sequence goes on along the minus strand of NW_027067361.1, from coordinate 7,389 downwards.
GCAATCATAAAATACTCTAATATCTTCATTTTTTCAACATACGTAGCTATTACCCTCGAAAACTAGAACTTTTGAAATAGGAAAAGAGCCTTTAATCATATTCTTTACCATTTGCAATCATAGTTAGTCTAATATCTTCATTTTTTCAACATACGTAGCTATTACCCTCGAAAACTAAAACTTTTGACATAGGAAAAGAGCCTTTAATCACATTCTTTACCATTTGCAATCATAAAATATTCTAATATCTTCATTTTTTCAACATACGTAGCTATTACCCTCGAAAACTAAGGCTTTTGACATAGGAAAAGAGCCTTTAATCACATTCTTTACCATTTGCAATCATAAAATAGTCCAATATCTTCATTTTTTCAACATACGTAGCTATTACCCTCGAAAATTAAAACTTTTGACTTTGGAAAAGAGCCTTTAATCACATTCTTTACCAATTGCAATCATAAAATTGTCTAATATCTTCATTTTTTCAACATACGTAGCTATAACCCTCGAAAACTAAAACTTGTGAAATAGGAAAAGAGCCTTTAATCATATTCTTTACCATGTGCAATCATAAAATAGTCTAATATCTTCATTTTTTCAACAGACATAGCTATTACCCTCGAAAACTAAAACTTTTGAAATAGGAAAAGAGCCTTTAATCACATTCTTTACCATTTGCAATTATAAAATAGTCCAATATCTTCATTTTTTCAACATACGTGGCTATTACCCTCGGAAACTAAAACTTTTGAAATAGGAAATGAGCCTTTAATCACATTCTTTACCATGTGCAATCATAAAATAGTCTAATATCTTCATTTTTTTCCACAGACCTAGCTATTACCCTCGAAAACTAAAACTTTTGAAATAGGAAAAGAACCTTTAATCACATTCTTTACCATTTGCAATCATAAAATAGTCTAATATCTTGATTTTTTCAACATACGTAGCTCTTACCCCTCGAAAACTAAAACTTTTGTAATAGGAAAAGAGCCTTTAATCACATTCTTTACCATTTGCAATCATAAAATAGTCTAATATCTTCCTTTTTTCCACAGACATAGCTATTACCCTCAAAAACTAAAACTTTTGAAATAGGAAAAGAGCCGTTAATCACATTCTTTACCATGTGCAATCATAAAATAGTCTAATATCTTCATTTTTTCAACATACGTAGCTATTACCCTCGAAAACTAGAACTTTTGAAATAGGAAAAGAGCCTTTAATCATATTCTTTACCATGTGCAATCATAGTTAGTCTAATATCTTCATTTTTTCAACATACGTAGCTATTACCCTCGAAAACTGAAACTTTTGACATAGGAAAAGAGCCTTTAATCACATTCTTTACCATTTGCAATCATAAAACATTCTAATATCTTCATTTTTTCAACATACGTAGCTATTGCCCTCGAAAACTAAAGCTTTTGACATAGGAAAAGAGCCTTTAATCACATCCTTTACCATTTGCAATCATAAAATTGTCTAATATCTTCATTTTTTCAACATACGTAGCTATTACCCTCGAAAACTAAACTTTTGAAATAGGAAAAGAGCCTTTAATCACATTTTTTACCATTTGCAATCATAAAATAGTCTAATATCTTCATTTTTTCAACATACGTAGCTATTACCCTCGAAAACTAAAACTTTTGAAATAGGAAAAGAGCCTTTAATCACATTCTTTACCATGTGCAATCATAAAATAGTCTAATATCTTCATTTTTTCAACATACGTAGCTATTACCCTCGAAAACTAAGACTTTTGACATAGGAAAAGAGCCTTTAATTACATTCTTTACCATTTGCAATCATAAAATAGTCTAATATCTTCATTTTTTCAACATACGTAGCTATTACCCTCGAAAACTAAAACTTTTGAAATAGGAAAAGAGCCTTTAATCACATTCTTTACCATGTGCAATCATAAATAGTCTAAAATCTTCATTTTTTCCACATACGTAGCTATTACCCTCGAAAACTAAAACTTTTGAAATAGGAAAAGAGCCTTTAATCACATTCTTTACCATTTGCAATCATAAAATAGTCCAATATCTTCATTTTTTCAACATACTTGGCTATTACCCTCGAAAACTAAAACTTTTGAAATAAGAAATGAGCCTTTAATCACATTCTTTACCATGTGTAATCATAAAATAGTCTAATATCTTCATTTTTTCCACAGACCTAGCTATTACCCTCGAAAACTAAAACTTTTGAAATAGGAAAAGAACCTTTAATCACATTCTTTACCATTTGCAATCATAAAATAGTCTAATATCTTCATTTTTTCAACATAAGTAGCTCTTACCCCCGAAAACTAAAACTTTTGTAATAGGAAAAGAGCCTTTAATCACATTCTTTACCATTTGCAATCATAAAATAGTCCAATATCTTCCTTTTTTCCACAGACATAGCTATTACCCTCAAAAACTAAAACTTTTGAAATAGGAAAAGAGCCGTTAATCACATTCTTTACCATGTGCAATCATAAAATAGTCTAATATCTTCATTTTTTCAACATACGTAGCTATTACCCTCGAAAATTAGAACTTTTGAAATAGGAAAAGAGCCTTTAATCATATTCTTTACCATTTGCAATCATAGTTAGTCTAATATCTTCATTTTTTCAACATACGTAGCTATTACCCTCGAAAACTAAAACTTTTGACATAGGAAAAGAGCCTTTAATCACATTCTTTACCATTTGCAATCATAAAATATTCTAATATCTTCATTTTTTCAACCTACGTAGCTATTACCCTCGAAAACTAAAGCTTTTGACATAGGAAAAGAGCCTTTAATCACATTCTTTACCATTTGCAATCATAAAATAGTCCAATATCTTCATTTTTTCAACATACGTAGCTATTACCCTCGAAAATTAAAACTTTTGACTTTGGAAAAGAGCCTTTAATCACATTCTTTACCATTTGCAATCATAAAATTGTCTAATATCTTCATTTTTTCAACATACGTAGCTATTACCCTCGAAAACTAAACTTTTGAAATAGGAAAAGAGCCTTTAATCACATTCTTTACCATTTGCAATCATAAAATAGTCTAATATCTTCATTTTTTCAACATACGTAGCTATTACCCTCGAAAACTAAAACTTTTGACATAGGAAAAGAGCCTTTAATCACATTCTTTACCATTTGCAATCATAAAATAGTCTAATATCTTCATTTTTTCAACATACGTAGCTATTACCCTCGAAAACTAAAACTTTTGACATAGGAAAAGAGCCTTTAATCACATTCTTTACCATTTGCAATCATAAAATATTCTAATATCTTCATTTTTTCAACATACGTAGATATTACCCTCGAAAACTAAAACTTTTGACATAGGAAAAGAGCCTTTAATCACATTCTTTACCATTTGCAACCATAAAATTGTCTAATATCTTCATTTTTTCAACATACGTAGCTATTACACTCGAAAACTAAAACTTTTGAAATAGGAAAAGAGCCTTTAATCACATTCTTTACCATTTGCAATCATAAAATAGTCTAATATCTTCATTTTTTCAACATACTTAGCTATTACCCTCGAAAACTAAAACTTTTGAAATAGGAAAAGAGCCTTTAATCACATTCTTTACCATTTGCAATCATAAAATAGTCTAATATCTTCATTTTTTCAACATACGTAGATATTACCCTCGAAAACTAAAACTTTTGACATAGGAAAAGAGCCTTTAATCACATTCTTTACCATTTGCAACCATAAAATTGTCTAATATCTTCATTTTTTCAACATACGTAGCTATTACACTCGAAAACTAAAACTTTTGAAATAGGAAAAGAGCCTTTAATCACATTCTTTACCATTTGCAATCATAAAATAGTCTAATATCTTCATTTTTTCAACATACTTAGCTATTACCCTCGAAAACTAAAACTTTTGAAATAGGAAAAGAGCCTTTAATCACATTCTTTACCATTTGCAATCATAAAATAGTCTAATATCTTCATTTTTTCAACATACGTAGCTATTACCCTCGAAAACTAAGACTTTTGACATAGGAAAAGAGCCTTTAATCACATTCTTTACCATTTGCAATCATAAAATAGTCTAATATTTTAATTTTTAAAACATACTTAGCTATTACCCTCGAAAACTAAAACTTTTGAAATAGGAAAAGAGCCTTTAATCACATTCTTTACCATGTGCAATCATAAAATAGTCTAATATCTTCATTTTTTCAACAGACATAGCTATTACCCTCAAAAACTAAAACTTTTGAAATAGGAAAAGAGCCTTTAATCACATTCTTTACCATTTGCAATCATAAAATAGTCCAATATCTTCATTTTTTCAACAAACGTGGCTATTACCCTCGAAAACTAAAACTTTTGAAATAGGAAATGAGCCTTTAATCACATTCTTTACCATGTGCAATCATAAAATAGTCTAATATCTTCATTTTTTCCACAGACCTAGCTATTACCCTCGAAAACTAAAACTTTTGAAATAGGAAAAGAACCTTTAATCACATTCTTTACCATTTGCAATCATAAAATAGTCTAATATCTTCATTTTTTCAACATACGTAGCTCTTACCCCCGAAAACTAAAACTTTTGTAAAAGGAAAAGAGCCTTTAATCACATTCTTTACCATTTGCAATCATAAAATAGTCTAATATCTTCCTTTTTTCCAAAGACATAGCTAATACCCTCCTAAACTAAAACTTTTGAAAAAGGAAAAGAGCCGTTAATCACATTCTTTACCATGTGCAATCATAAAATAGTCTAATATCTTCATTTTTTCAACATACGTAGCTATTACCCTCGAAAACTAGAACTTTTGATATAGGAAAAGAGCCTTTAATCATATTCTTTACCATGTGCAATCATAGTTAGTCTAATATCTTCATTTTTTCAACATACGTAGCTATTACCCTCGAAAACTAAAACTTTTGACATAGGAAAAGAGCCTTTAATCACATTCTTTACCATTTGCAATCATAAAATATTCTCATATCTTCATTTTTTCAACATACGTAGCTATTACCCTCGAAAACTAAAGCTTTTGACATAGGATAAGAGCCTTTAATCACATTCTTTACCATTTGCAATCATAAAATAGTCCAATATCTTCATTTTTTCAACATACGTAGCTATTACCCTCGAAAATTAAAACTTTTGACTTTGGAAAAGAGCCTTTAATCACATTCTTTACCATTTGCAATCATAAAATTGTCTAATATCTTCATTTTTTCAACATACGTAGCTATTACCCTCGAAAACTAAACTTTTGAAATAGGAAAAGAGCCTTTAATCACATTCTTTACCATTTGCAATCATAAAATAGTCTAATATCTTCATTTTTTCAACATACGTAGCTATTACCCTCGAAAACTAAAACTTTTGACATAGGAAAAGAGCCTTTAATCACATTCTTTACCATTTGCAATCATAAAATAGTCTAATATCTTCATTTTTTCAACATACGTAGCTATTACCGTCGAAAACTAAAACTTTTGACATAGGAAAAGAGCCTTTAATCACATTCTTTACCATTTGCAACCATAAAATATTCTAATATCTTCATTTTTTCAACATACGTAGCTATTACCCTCGAAAACTAAAATTTTTGACATAGGAAAAGAGCCTTTAATCACATTCTTTACCATTTGCAATCATAAAATTGTCTAATATCTTCATTTTTTCAACATACGTAGCTATTACCCTCGAAAACTAAAACTTTTGAAATAGGAAAAGAGCCTTTAATCACATTCTTTACCATTTGCAATCATAAAATAGTCTAATACCTTCATTTTTTCAACATACTTAGCTATTACCCTCGAAAACTAAAACTTTTGAAATAGGAAAAGAGCCTTTAATCACATTCTTTACCATTTGCAATCATAAAATAGTCTAATATCTTCATTTTTTCAACATAGGTAGCTATTACCCTCGAAAACTAAGACTTTTGACATAGGAAAAGAGCCTTTAATCACATTCTTTACCATTTGCAATCATAAAATAGTCTAATATCTTCATTTTTTCAACATACGTAGCTATTACCCTCGAAAACTAAAACTTTTGACATAGGAAAAGAGCCTTTAATCACATTCTTTACCATTTGCAATCATAAAATAGTCTAATATCTTCATTTTTCAACATACGTAGCTATTACCCTCGAAAACTAAAACTTTTGACATAGGAAAAGAGCCTTTAATCACATTCTTTACCATTAGAAATCATAAAATAGTCTAATATCTTCATTTTTTTTTTCAATATACGTAGCTATTACCCTCGAAAACTAAAACTTTTGAAATAGGAAAAGAGCCTTTAATCACATTCTTTACCATGTGCAATCATAAAATTGTCTAATATCTTCATTTTTTCAACATACGTAGCTATTACCCTCGAAAACTAAAACTTTTGAAATAGGAAAAGAGCCTTTAATCACATTCTTTACCATTTGCAATCATAAAATAGTCTAATATCTTCATTTTTTCAACATACGTAGCTATTAACCTCGAAAACTAAAACTTTTGAAATAGGAAAAGAGCCTTTAATCACATTTTTTACCATGTGCAATCATAAAATAGTCTAATATCTTCATTTTTTCAACATACGTAGCTATTACCCTCGAAAACTAAAACTTTTGAAATAGGAAAAGAGCCTTTAATCACATTCTTTACCATGTGCAATCATAAAATTGTCTAATATCTTCATTTTTTCAACATACGTAGCTATTACCCTCGAAAACTAAAACTTTTGAAATAGGGAAAGAGCCTTTAATCACATTCTTTACCATGTGCAATCATAAAATAGTCTAATATCTTCATTTTTTCAACATACGTAGCTATTACCCTCGAAAACTAAAACTTTTGAAAAAGGAAAAGAGCCTTTAATCACATTCTTTACCATTTGCAATCATAAAATAGTCTAATATCTTCATTTTTTCAACATACGTAGCTACTACCCTCGAAAACTAAAACTTTTGACATAGGAAAAGAGCCTTTAATCACATTCTTTACCATGTGCAATCATAAAATAGTCTAATATCTTCATTTTTTCATCATACGTAGCTATTACCCTCGAAAACTAAAACTTTTGAAATAGGAAAAGAGCCTTTAATCACATTCTTTACCATGTGCAATCATAAAATAATCTAATATCTTCATTTTTTCAACATACGTAGCTATTACCCTCGAAAACTAAAACTTTTGAAATAGGAAAAGAGCCTTTAATCACATTCTCTACCATGTCCAATCATAAAATTGTCTAATGTCTTCATTTTTTCAACATACGTAGCGAATAGCCTCGAAAACTAAAACTTTTGAAATAGGAAAAGAGCCTTTAATCACATTCTTTACCATGTGCAATCATAAAATAGTCTAATATCTTCATTTTTTCCACAGACATAGC
>NW_027067360.1:0-13862 GCF_032884065.1 Artemia franciscana | reverse complement strand
AGCTACGTATGTTGAAAAAATGAAAATATTAGACTATTTTATGATTGCAAATGGTAAAGAATGTGATTAAAGGCCCTTTTTCTATTTCAAAAGTTTTAGTTTTCGAGGGTAATAGCTACGTATGTTGTAAAAATGAAGATATTAGACTATTTTATGATTGCACATGGTAAAGAATGTGCTTAAAGGCTCTTTTCCTATGTCAAAAGTTTTAGTTTTCGAGGGTAATAGCTATGTATGTTGAAAAAATGAAGATATTAGACTATTTTATGATTTCAAATGGTAAAGAGTGTGATTAAAGGCTTTTTTCCTATGTCAAAAGTTTTAGTTTTCGAGGGTAATAGCTAGTTATGTTGAAAAAATGAAGATATTAGACAATTTTATGATTGCAAATGGTAAAGAATGCCTATTAAAGGCTCTTTTCCTATGTCAAAAGTTTTAGGTTTCGAGGGTAATAGCTACGTATGTTGAAAAAATGAAGATATTAGACTATTTTATGATTGCAAATGGTAAAGAATGTGATTAAAGGCTCTTTTCCTATGGCAAAAGTTTTAGTTTTCGAGGGTAATAGCTACGTATGTTGAAAAAATGAAGATATTAAACTATTTTATGATTGCACATGGTAAAGAATGTGATTAAAGGCTCTTTTCCTATGTCAAAAGCTTTAGTTTTCGAGGGTAATAGCTACGTATGTTGAAAAAATGAAGATATTAGACTATTTTATGATTGCAAATGGTAAAGAATGTGATTAAAGGCTCTTTTCCTATGTCAAAAGTTTTAGTTATCGAGGGTAATAGCTACGTATTCTGAAACAATGAAGATATTATACTATTTTATGATTGCACATGGTAAAGAATGTGCTTAAAGGCTCTTTTCCTATGTCAAAAATTTTAGTTTTCGAGGGTAATAGCTATGTATGTTGAAAAAATGAAGATGTTAGACTATTTTATGATTGCAAATGGGAAAGAATGTGATTAAAGGCTCTTTTCCTATGTCAAAAATTTTAGTTTTCGAGGGTAATAGCTACCTATGTTGAAAAAATGAAGATATTAGACTATTTTATGATTGCAAATGGTAAAGAATGTTATTAAAGGCTCTTTTCATATGTCAAAAGTTTTAGGTTTCGAGGGTAATAGCTACGTATGTTGAAAAAATGAAGATATTAGACTATTTTATAATTGCAAATTGTAAAGAATGTGATTAAAGGCTCTTTTCCTATGGCAAAAGTTTTAGTTTTCGAGGGTAATAGCTACGTATGTTGAAAAATGAAGATATTAGACTATTTTATGATTGCAAATGGTAAAGAATGTGATTAAAGGCTCTTTTCCTATGTCAAAAGTTTTAGTTTTCGAGGGTAATAGCTACGTATGTTGAAAAAATGAAGATATTAGACTATTTTATGATTGCACATGGTAAAGAATGTGATTAAAGGCTCTTTTCCTATTTCAAAAGTGTTAGTTTTCGAGGGTAATAGCTACGTATGTTAAAAAAATGACGATATTAGACAATTTTATGATTGCAAATGGTAAAGAATGTGATTAAAGGCTCTTTTCCTATGTCAAAAGTTTTAGTTTTCGAGGGTAATAGCTACGTATGTTGAAAAAATGAATATATTAGACTATTTTATGATTGCAAATGGTAAAGAATGTGATTAAAGGCTCTTTTCCTATGTCAAAAGTTTTAGTTTTCGACGGTAATAGCTACCTATGTTGAAAAAATGAAGATATTAGACTATTTTATGATTGCACATGGTAAAGAGTGTGATTAAAAGCTCTTTTCCTATGTCAAAAGTTTTAGTTTTCGAGGGTAATAGCTACGTATGTTGGAAAAATGAAGATATTAGACTATTTTATGATTGCACGTGGTAAAGAATGTCTTAAAGGCTCTTTTCCTATTTTATGATTGCACATGGTAAATTTTATGATTGACTATTTTATGATTGCACATGGTAAAAAGTGTGATTAAAGGCTCTTTTCCTATTTCAAAAGTTTTAGTTTTCGAGGGTAATAGCTACGTATGTTAAAATAATGAAGATATTAGACAATTTTATGATTACAAATGGTAAAGAATGTGATTAAAGGCTCTTTTCCTATGTCAAAAGTTTTAGTTTTCGAGGGTAATAGCTACGTATGTTGAAAAAATGAAGATATTAGACTATTTTATGATTGCAAATGGTAAAGAATGTGATTAAAGGCTCTTTTCCTATGTCAAAAGTTTTAGTTTTCGAGGGTAATAGCTACCTATGTTGAAAAAATGAAGATATTAGACTATTTTATGATTGCACATGGTAAAGAGTGTGATTAAAAGCTCTTTTCCTATGTCAAAAGTTTTTGTTTTCGAGGGTAATAGCTACGTATGTTGGAAAAATGAAGATATTAGACTATTTTATGATTGCACGTGGTAAAGAATGTCTTAAAGGCTCTTTTCCTATGTCAAAAGTTTTAGTTTTCGAGGGTAATAGCTAAGTATGTTGAAAAAATGAAGATATTAGTCTATTTTATGATTGCAAATGGTAAAGAATGTGATTAAAGGCTCTTTTCCTATGTCAAAAGTTTTAGTTTTTTAGGGTAATAGCTACGTATGTTGAAAAAATGAAAATATTAGACTATTTTATGATTGCAAATGGTAAAGAATGTGATTAAAGGCTCTTTTCCTATGTCAGAAGTTTAAGTTTTCGAGGGTAATAGCTACGTATGTTGAAAAAAATGAAAATATTAGACTATTTTATGATTGCAAATGGTAAAGAATGTGATTAAAGGCTCTTTTCCTATGTCAAAAGTTTTAGTTTTCGAGGGTAATAGCTACCTATGTTGAAAAAAAGAAGATATTAGACTATTTTATGATTGCAAATGGTAAAGAATGTGATTAAAGGCTCTTTTCGAGGGTAGTTTTCGAGGGTAATAGCTACGTATGTTGAAACAATGAAGATATTTTACTATTTTATGATTGCAAATGGTAAAGAATTCTATTAAAGGCTCTTTTCCTATGTCAAAAGTTTTAGGTTTCGAGGGTAGTAGCTACGTATGTTGAAAAAATGAAGATATTAGACTATTTTATGATTGCAAATGGTAAAGAATGTGATTAAAGGCTCTTTTCCTATGGCAAAATTTTTAGTTTTCGAGGGTAATAGCTACGTATGTTGAAAAAATGAAGATATTTGAATATTTTATGATTGCACATGGTAAAGAATGTGATTAAAGGCTCTTTTCCTATGTCAAAAGTTTTAGTTTTCGAGGGTAATAGCTACGTATGTTGAAAAAATGAAGATATTAGACTATTTTATGATTGCAAATGGTAAAGAATGTGATTAAAGGCTCTTTTCCTATGTCAAAAGTTTTAGTTTTCGAGGGTAATAGCTACGTATGTTGAAACAATGAAGATATTAGATTATTTTATGATTGCAAATGGTAAAGAATGTGATTAAAGGCTCTTTTCCTATGTCAAAAGTTTTAGTTTTTGAGGGTAATAGCTACGTATGTTAAAAAAATGAAGATATTAGACAATTTTATGATTGCAAATGGTAAAGAATGTGATTAAAGGCTCTTTTCCTATGTCAAAAGTTTTAGTTTTCGAGAGTAATAGCTACGTATGTTGAAAAAATGAAGATATTAGACTATTTTATGATTGCAAATGGTAAAGAATGTGATTAAAGGCTCTTTTCCTATGTCAAAAGTTTTAGTTTTCGAGGGTAATAGCTACGTATGTTGAAAAAATGAAGATATTAGACTATTTTATGATTGCACATGGTAAAGACTGTGATTAAAAGCTCTTTTCCTATGTCAAAAGTTTTAGTTTTCGAGGGTAATAGCTACGTATGTTGGAAAAATGAAGATATTAGACTATTTTATGATTGCACGTGGTAAAGAATGTCTTAAAGGCTCTTTTCCTATGTCAAAAGTTTTATTTTTCGAGGGTAATAGCTAAGTATGTTGAAAAAATGAAGATATTAGTCTATTTTATGTTTGCAAATGGTAAAGAATGTGATTAAAGGCTCTTTTCCTATGTCAAAAGTTTTAGTTTTCTAGGGTAATAGCTACGTATGTTGAAAAAATGAAAATATTAGACTATTTTATGATTGCAAATGGTAAAGAATGTGATTAAAGGCTCTTTTCCTATGTCAGAAGTTTAAGTTTTCGAGGGTAATAGCTACGTATGTTGAAAAAATGAAAATATTAGACTATTTTATGATTGCAAATGGTAAAGAATGTGATTACAGGCTCTTTTCCTATGTCAAAAGTTTTAGTTTTCGAGGGTAATAGCTACGTATTCTGAAACAATGAAGATATTATACTATTTTATGATTGCACATGGTAAAGAATGTGCTTAAAGGCTCTTTTCCTATGTCAAAAATTTTAGTTTTCGAGGGTAATAGCTATGTATGTTGAAAAAATGAAGATGTTAGACTATTTTATGATTGCAAATGGGAAAGAATGTGATTAAAGGCTCTTTTCCTATGTCAAAAATTTTAGTTTTCGAGGGTAATAGCTACCTATGTTGAAAAAATGAAGATATTAGACTATTTTATGATTGCAAATGGTAAAGAATGTTATTAAAGGCTCTTTTCATATGTCAAAAGTTTTAGGTTTCGAGGGTAATAGCTACGTATGTTGAAAAAATGAAGATATTAGACTATTTTATAATTGCAAATTGTAAAGAATGTGATTAAAGGCTCTTTTCCTATGGCAAAAGTTTTAGTTTTCGAGGGTAATAGCTACGTATGTTGAAAAATGAAGATATTAGACTATTTTATGATTGCAAATGGTAAAGAATGTGATTAAAGGCTCTTTTCCTATGTCAAAAGTTTTAGTTTTCGAGGGTAATAGCTACGTATGTTGAAAAAATGAAGATATTAGACTATTTTATGATTTCACATGGTAAAGAATGTGATTAAAGGCTCTTTTCCTATTTCAAAAGTGTTAGTTTTTGAGGGTAATAGCTACGTATGTTAAAAAAATGACGATATTAGACAATTTTATGATTGCAAATGGTAAAGAATGTGATTAAAGGCTCTTTTCCTATGTCAAAAGTTTTAGTTTTCGAGGGTAATAGCTACGTATGTTGAAAAAATGAATATATTAGACTATTTTATGATTGCAAATGGTAAAGAATGTGATTAAAGGCTCTTTTCCTATGTCAAAAGTTTTAGTTTTCGACGGTAATAGCTACCTATGTTGAAAAAATGAAGATATTAGACTATTTTATGATTGCACATGGTAAAGAGTGTGATTAAAAGCTCTTTTCCTATGTCAAAAGTTTTAGTTTTCGAGGGTAATAGCTACGTATGTTGGAAAAATGAAGATATTAGACTATTTTATGATTGCACGTGGTAAAGAATGTCTTAAAGGCTCTTTTCCTATTTTATGATTGCACATGGTAAATTTTATGATTGACTATTTTATGATTGCACATGGTAAAAAGTGTGATTAAAGGCTCTTTTCCTATTTCAAAAGTTTTAGTTTTCGAGGGTAATAGCTACGTATGTTAAAATAATGAAGATATTAGACAATTTTATGATTACAAATGGTAAAGAATGTGATTAAAGGCTCTTTTCCTATGTCAAAAGTTTTAGTTTTCGAGGGTAATAGCTACGTATGTTGAAAAAATGAAGATATTAGACTATTTTATGATTGCAAATGGTAAAGAATGTGATTAAAGGCTCTTTTCCTATGTCAAAAGTTTTAGTTTTCGAGGGTAATAGCTACCTATGTTGAAAAAATGAAGATATTAGACTATTTTATGATTGCACATGGTAAAGAGTGTGATTAAAAGCTCTTTTCCTATGTCAAAAGTTTTAGTTTTCGAGGGTAATAGCTACGTATGTTGGATAAATGAAGATATTAGACTATTTTATGATTGCACGTGGTAAAGAATGTTTTAAAGGCTCTTTTCCTATGTCAAAAGTTTTAGTTTTCGAGGGTAATAGCTAAGTATGTTGAAAAAATGAAGATATTAGTCTATTTTATGATTGCAAATGGTAAAGAATGTGATTAAAGGCTCTTTTCCTATGTCAAAAGTTTTAGTTTTTTAGGGTAATAGCTACGTATGTTGAAAAAATGAAAATATTAGACTATTTTATGATTGCAAATGGTAAAGAATGTGATTAAAGGCTCTTTTCCTATGTCAGAAGTTTAAGTTTTCGAGGGTAATAGCTACGTATGTTGAAAAAAATGAAAATATTAGACTATTTTATGATTGCAAATGGTAAAGAATGTGATTAAAGGCTCTTTTCCTATGTCAAAAGTTTTAGTTTTCGAGGGTAATAGCTACCTATGTTGAAAAAAAGAAGATATTAGACTATTTTATGATTGCAAATGGTAAAGAATGTGATTAAAGGCTCTTTTCGAGGGTAGTTTTCGAGGGTAATAGCTACGTATGTTGAAACAATGAAGATATTTTACTATTTTATGATTGCAAATGGTAAAGAATTCTATTAAAGGCTCTTTTCCTATGTCAAAAGTTTTAGGTTTCGAGGGTAGTAGCTACGTATGTTGAAAAAATGAAGATATTAGACTATTTTATGATTGCAAATGGTAAAGAATGTGATTAAAGGCTCTTTTCCTATGGCAAAATTTTTAGTTTTCGAGGGTAATAGCTACGTATGTTGAAAAAATGAAGATATTTGAATATTTTATGATTGCACATGGTAAAGAATGTGATTAAAGGCTCTTTTCCTATGTCAAAAGTTTTAGTTTTCGAGGGTAATAGCTACGTATGTTGAAAAAATGAAGATATTAGACTATTTTATGATTGCAAATGGTAAAGAATGTGATTAAAGGCTCTTTTCCTATGTCAAAAGTTTTAGTTTTCGAGGGTAATAGCTACGTATGTTGAAACAATGAAGATATTAGATTATTTTATGATTGCAAATGGTAAAGAATGTGATTAAAGGCTCTTTTCCTATGTCAAAAGTTTTAGTTTTTGAGGGTAATAGCTACGTATGTTAAAAAAATGAAGATATTAGACAATTTTATGATTGCAAATGGTAAAGAATGTGATTAAAGGCTCTTTTCCTATGTCAAAAGTTTTAGTTTTCGAGAGTAATAGCTACGTATGTTGAAAAAATGAAGATATTAGACTATTTTATGATTGCAAATGGTAAAGAATGTGATTAAAGGCTCTTTTCCTATGTCAAAAGTTTTAGTTTTCGAGGGTAATAGCTACGTATGTTGAAAAAATGAAGATATTAGACTATTTTATGATTGCACATGGTAAAGACTGTGATTAAAAGCTCTTTTCCTATGTCAAAAGTTTTAGTTTTCGAGGGTAATAGCTACGTATGTTGGAAAAATGAAGATATTAGACTATTTTATGATTGCACGTGGTAAAGAATGTCTTAAAGGCTCTTTTCCTATGTCAAAAGTTTTATTTTTCGAGGGTAATAGCTAAGTATGTTGAAAAAATGAAGATATTAGTCTATTTTATGTTTGCAAATGGTAAAGAATGTGATTAAAGGCTCTTTTCCTATGTCAAAAGTTTTAGTTTTCTAGGGTAATAGCTACGTATGTTGAAAAAATGAAAATATTAGACTATTTTATGATTGCAAATGGTAAAGAATGTGATTAAAGGCTCTTTTCCTATGTCAGAAGTTTAAGTTTTCGAGGGTAATAGCTACGTTTGTTGAAAAAATGAAAATATTAGACTATTTTATGATTGCAAATGGTAAAGAATGTGATTACAGGCTCTTTTCCTATGTCAAAAGTTTTAGTTTTCGAGGGTAATAGCTACCTATGTTGAAAAAATGAAGATATTAGACTATTTTATGATTGCAAATGGTAAAGAATGTGATTAAAGGCTCTTTTCCTATGTCAAAAGTTTTAGTTTTTGAGGGTAATAGCTACGTATGTTGAAAAAATGAAGATATTAGACTATTTTATGATTGCAAATGGTAAAGAATGTGATTAAAGGCTCTTTTCCTATGGCAAAAGTTTTAGTTTTCGAGGGTAATAGTTACGTATGTTGAAAAAATGAAGATATTAGACTATTTTATGATTGCACATGGTAAAGAATGTGATTAAAGGCTCTTTTCCTATGTCAAAAGTTTTAGTTTTCGAGGGTAATAGCTACCTATGTTGAAAAAATGAAGATATTAGACTATTTTATGATTGCAAATGGTAAAGAATGTGATTAAAGGCTCTTTTCCTATGTCAAAAGTTTTAGTTTTTGAGGGTAATAGCTACGTATGTTGAAAAAATGAAGATATTAGACTATTTTATGATTGCAAATGGTAAAGAATGCTATTAAAGGCTCTTTTCCTATGTCAAAAGTTTTAGTTTTCGAGTATAATAGCTACGTATGTTGAAAAAATGAAGATATTAGACTATTTTATGATTGCAAATGGTAAAGAATGTGATTAAAGGCTCTTTTCCTATGTCAAAAGTTTTAGTTTTCGAGGGTAATAGCTACGTATGTTGAAAAAATGAAGATATTTGACTATTTTATGATTGCACATGGTAAAGAATGTGATTAAAGGCTCTTTTCGTATGTCAAAAGTTTTAGTTTTCGAGGGTAATAGCTAAGTATGTTGGAAAAATGAAGATATTAGACTATTTTATGATTGCACATGGTAAAGAATGTGCTTAAAGGCTCTTTTCCTATGTCAAAAATTTTAGTTGTCGAGGGTAATAGCTATGTATGTTGAAAAAATGAAGATATTAGACTATTTTATGATTGCAAATGGTAAAGAATGTGATTAAAGGCTCTTTTCCTATGTCAAAAGTTTTAGTTTTCAAGGGTAATAGCTACGTATGTTGAAAAAATGAAGATATTAGACTATTTTATGATTGCAAATGGTAAAGAATGTGATTAAAGGGTCTTTTCCTATGTCACAAAATTTAGTTTTCGAGGGTAATAGCTACGTATGTTGAAAAAATAAAGATATTAGACTATTTTATGATTGCACATGGTAAAGAATGTGATTAAAGGCTCTTTTCCTATTTCAAAAGTTTTAGTTTTCGAGGGTAATAGCTACGTATGTTGAAAGAATGAAGATATTAGACTATTTTATGATTGCACATGGTAAAGAATGTGATTAAAGGCTCTTTTCCTATGTCAAAAGTTTTAGTTTTCGAGGGTAATAGCTACGTATGTTGAAAAAATGAAGATATTAGACTATTTTATGATTGCAAATGGTAAAGAATGTGATTAAAGGCTCTTTTCCTATGTCAAAAGTTTTACTTTTCGAGGGTAATAGCTACGTATGTTGAAAAAATGAAGATATTAGACTATTTTATGATTGCACATGGTAAAGAGTGTGATTAAAAGCTCTTTTCCTATGTCAAAAGTTTTAGTTTTCGAGGGTAATAGCTACGTATGTTGGAAAAATGAAGATATTA
Source organism: Artemia franciscana (assembly GCF_032884065.1). Lineage (NCBI taxonomy): Eukaryota > Metazoa > Arthropoda > Branchiopoda > Anostraca > Artemiidae > Artemia > Artemia franciscana. Next base: position 4,533 of record NW_027067360.1, on the reverse strand, counting down.
GACTATTTTATGATTGCACGTGGTAAAGAATGTCTTAAAGGCTCTTTTCCTATGTCAAAAGTTTTATTTTTCGAGGGTAATAGCTAAGTATGTTGAAAAAATGAAGATATTAGTCTATTTTATGTTTGCAAATGGTAAAGAATGTGATTAAAGGCTCTTTTCCTATGTCAAAAGTTTTAGTTTTCGAGGGTAATAGCTACGTATGTTGAAAAAATGAAAATATTAGACTATTTTATGATTGCAAATGGTAAAGAATGTGATTAAAGGCTCTTTTCCTATGTTAGAAGTTTAAGTTTTCGAGGGTAATAGCTACGTTTGTTGAAAAAATGAAAATATTAGACTATTTTATGATTGCAAATGGTAAAGAATGTGATTACAGGCTCTTTTCCTATGTCAAAAGTTTTAGTTTTCGAGGGTAATAGCTACCTATGTTGAAAAAATGAAGATATTAGACTATTTTATGATTGCAAATGGTAAAGAATGTGATTAAAGGCTCTTTTCCTATGTCAAAAGTTTTAGTTTTTGAGGGTAATAGCTACGTATGTTGAAAAAATGAAGATATTAGACTATTTTATGATTGCAAATGGTAAAGAATGTGATTAAAGGCTCTTTTCCTATGGCAAAAGTTTTAGTTTTCGAGGGTAATAGTTACGTATGTTGAAAAAATGAAGATATTAGACTATTTTATGATTGCACATGGTAAAGAATGTGATTAAAGGCTCTTTTCCTATGTCAAAAGTTTTAGTTTTCGAGGGTAATAGCTACCTATGTCGAAAAAATGAAGATATTAGACTATTTTATGATTGCAAATGGTAAAGAATGTGATTAAAGGCTCTTTTCCTATGTCAAAAGTTTTAGTTTTTGAGGGTAATAGCTACGTATGTTGAAAAAATGAAGATATTAGACTATTTTATGATTGCAAATGGTAAAGAATGCCTATTAAAGGCTCTTTTCCTATGTCAAAAGTTTTAGTTTTCGAGTATAATAGCTACGTATGTTGAAAAAATGAAGATATTAGACTATTTTATGATTGCAAATGGTAAAGAATGTGATTAAAGGCTCTTTTCCTATGTCAAAAGTTTTAGTTTTCGAGGGTAATAGCTACGTATGTTGAAAAAATGAAGATATTTGACTATTTTATGATTGCACATGGTAAAGAATGTGATTAAAGGCTCTTTTCGTATGTCAAAAGTTTTAGTTTTCGAGGGTAATAGCTAAGTATGTTGGAAAAATGAAGATATTAGACTATTTTATGATTGCACATGGTAAAGAATGTGCTTAAAGGCTCTTTTCCTATGTCAAAAATTTTAGTTGTCGAGGGTAATAGCTATGTATGTTGAAAAAATGAAGATATTAGACTATTTTATGATTGCAAATGGTAAAGAATGTGATTAAAGGCTCTTTTCCTATGTCAAAAGTTTTAGTTTTCAAGGGTAATAGCTACGTATGTTGAAAAAATGAAGATATTAGACTATTTTATGATTGCAAATGGTAAAGAATGTGATTAAAGGGTCTTTTCCTATGTCACAAAATTTAGTTTTCGAGGGTAATAGCTACGTATGTTGAAAAAATAAAGATATTAGACTATTTTATGATTGCACATGGTAAAGGATGTGATTAAAGGCTCTTTTCCTATTTCAAAAGTTTTAGTTTTCGAGGGTAATAGCTACGTATGTTGAAAGAATGAAGATATTAGACTATTTTATGATTGCACATGGTAAAGAATGTGATTAAAGGCTCTTTTCCTATGTCAAAAGTTTTAGTTTTCGAGGGTAATAGCTACGTATGTTGAAAAAATGAAGATATTAGACTATTTTATGATTGCAAATGGTAAAGAATGTGATTAAAGGCTCTTTTCCTATTTCAAAAGTTTTAGTTTTCGAGGGTAATAGCTACGTATGTTGGAAAAATGAAGATATTAGACTATTTTATGATTGCACATGGTAAAGAATGTGCTTAAAGGCTCTTTTCCTATGTCAAAAGTTTTAGTTTTCGAGGGTAATAGCTATGTATGTGGAAAAAATGAAGATATTAGACTATTTTATGATTGCAAATGGTAAAGAATGTGATTAAAGGCTCTTTTCCTATGTCAAAAATTTTAGTTTTCGAGGGTAATAACTACGTATGTTGAAAAAATGAAGATATTAGACTATTTTATGATTGCAAATGGTAAAGAATGTTATTAAAGGCTCTTTTCCTATGTCAAAAGTCTTAGGTTTCGAGGGTAATAACTACGTATGTTGAAAAAATGAAAATATTTAGACTATTTTATGATTACAAATGGTAAAGAATGTGATTAAAGGCTCTTTTCCTATGGCAAAAGTTTTAGTTTTCGAGGGTAATAGCTACGTATGTTGAAAAAATGAAGATATTAGACTATTTTATGATTGCACATGGTAAAGAATGTGATTAAAGGCTCTTTTCCTATGTCAATAGTTTTAGTTTTCGAGGGTAATAGCTACGTATGTTGAAAAAATGAAGATATTAGACTATTTTATGATTGCAAATGGTAAAGAATGTGATTAAAGGCTCTTTTCCTATGTCAAAAGTTTTAGTTTTCGAGGGTAATAGCTACTTATGTTGAAAAAATGAAGATATTAGACTATTTTATGATTGCAAATGGTAAAGAATGTGATTAAAGGCTCTTTTCCTATGTCAAAAGTTTTAGTTTTTGAGGGTAATAGCTACGTATGTTGAAAAAATGAAGATATTACAGTATTTTATGATTGCAAATGGTAAAGAATGTGATTGAAGGCTCTTTTCCTATGTCAAAAGTTTTAGTTTTCGAGGGTAATAGCTACCTATGTTGAAAAAATGAATATATTAGACTATTTTATGATTGCAAATGGTAAAGAATGTGATTAAAGGCTCTTTTCCTATGTCAAAAGTTTTAGTTTTCGAGGGTAATAGCTACCTATGTTGAAAAAATGAAGATATTAGACTATTTTATGATTGCAAATGGTAAAGAATGTGATTAAATGCTCTTTTCCTATGTCAAAAGTTTTAGTTTTTGAGGGTAATAGCTACGTATGTTGAAAAAATGAAGATATTAGACTATTTTATGATTGCAAATGGTAAAGAATGCTATTAAAGGCTCTTTTCCTATGTCAAAAGTTTTAGGTTTCGAGGGTAATAGCTACGTATGTTGAAAAAATGAAGATATTAGACTATTTTATGATTGCAAATGGTAAAGAATGTGATTAAAGGCTCTTTTCCTATTTCAAAAGTTTTAGTTTTCGAGGGTAATAGCTACGTATGTTGGAAAAATGAAGATATTAGACTATTTTATGATTGCACATGGTAAAGAATGTGCTTAAAGGCTCTTTTCCTATGTCAAAAGTTTTAGTTTTCGAGGGTAATAGCTATGTATGTTGAAAAAATGAAGATATTAGACTATTTTATGATTTCAAATGGTAAAGAGTGTGATTAAAGGCTCTTTTCCTATGTCAAAAGTTTTAGTTTTCGAGGGTAATAGCTAGGTATGTTGAAAAAATGAAGATGTTAGACTATTTTATGATTGCAAATGGTAAAGAATGTGATTAAAGGCTCTTTTCCTATGTCAAAAATTTTAGTTTTCGAGGGTAATAGCTACCTATGTTGAAAAAATGAAGATATTAGACTATTTTATGATTGCAAATGGTAAAGAATGTTATTAAAGGCTCTTTTCCTATGTCAAAAGTTTTAGGTTTCGAGGGTAATAGCTACGTATGTTGAAAAAATGAAGATATTAGACTATTTTATGATTGCAAATGGTAAAGAATGTGATTAAAGGCTCTTTTCCTATGGCAAAAGTTTTAGTTTTCGAGGGTAATAGCTACGTATGTTGAAAAAATGAAGATATTAGACTATTTTATGATTGCAAATGGTAAAGAATGTGATTAAAGGCTCTTTTCCTATGTCAAAAGTTTTAGTTTTCGAGGGTAATAGCTACGTATGTTGAAAAATGAAGATATTAAACTATTTTATGATTGCACATGGTAAAACAGTGATTAAAGGCTCTTTTCCTATTTCAAAAGTTTTAGTTTGCGAGGGTAATAGCTACGTATGTTGAAAAAATGAAGATATTAGACTATTTTATGATTGCAAATGGTAAAGAATGTGATTAAAGGCTCTTTTCCTATGTCAAAAGTTTTAGTTTTTGAGGGTAATAGCTACCTATGTTGAAAAAATGAAGATATTAGACTATTTTATGATTGCACATGGTAAAGAGTGTGATTAAAGGCTCTTTACCTATGTCAAAAGTTTTAGTTTTCGAGGGTAATAGCTACGTATGTTAAAAAAATATAGATATTAGACAATTTTATGATTGCAAATGGTAAAGAATGTGATTAAAGGCTCATTTCATATGTCAAAAGTTTTAGTTTTCGAGGGTAATAGCTAAGTATGTTGAAAAAATGAAGATATTAGTCTATTTTATGATTGCAAATGGTAAAGAATGTGATTAAAGGCTCTTTTCCTATGTCAAAAGTTTTAGTTTTCTAGGGTAATAGCTACGTATGTTGAAAAAATGAAAATATTAGACTATTTTATGAT
>NW_027067359.1:0-13851 GCF_032884065.1 Artemia franciscana | reverse complement strand
AACTACAAAAAAACTAAAAAGAAAAAAAAACTAAAAACTAATAAAAAAACTAAAAAATCTAAAAATCTAAATAAACTAAAAAAGAAAAAAAAAGGAAAAAAATAAAGGAGAAAAACAAAACTAAAAAACGAATGTATATACAGACCGGTACACCGGGATACAAATGACGACCGGGACACAGGGAATATAAATAACGACCGGGACACAGGGACACAACTACAACGGGGACACCGGGGGAAACAGGGGGATATAAATGACGACCGGGACAAAAAAACTAAAAAGAAATAAAAACTAAAAACTAATAAAAAAAACTAAAAAATCTAAAAATCTAAATAAGCTAAAAAAGAAAAAAAAAGGAAAAAAATAAAGGAGAAAAACAAAACTAAAAAACGAATGTATATACAGACCGGGACACCGGGATACAAATGATGACCGGGACCCGGGACACAGGGAATATAAATGACGACCGGGACACAGGGACACAACTACAACGGGGACACCGGGGGAAACAGGGGGATAACCTGACAATCTATTTATATGCAAAGACAATGGGACAGCAAAGAATGTTGTATATTCGCAAGTTTTACGTAGTTAAAACCATATATATATATATATATCTATATTCACAGGTGGGACATAGGGACACAACTACAATGGCGCGTAACTATTATGGCGCGTAACGACTTACGCGCGCGGGGGGGCTTGGGGGGGGCGCGAAGCGCCCCCACCAACTAGGTGTTGGGGTGGCGCGAAGCGCCACCCCAACAGCTAGTATATATATACATCTATATATATAAAAATAAGTTGTCTGTGGATGGATGGATGTGTCAGGTGACGTCACCTGAAAAAACTGGATTAGGTGACGTCAAAACTGAAAAAACTAAAAAAAGGCAAAAACTACAAAAAAAACTAAAAACTAATAAAAAAATAAAAAAGCTAAAAAACTGAAAAAACTATAAAGGTAAAAACCAATAAAAAACTGTGGATCTGTGGATCGTGGATCAGGTGACGTCACCTGAAAAAACTGGATCAGGTGACGTCAAAACTGGAAAAACTAAAAAAAGGCAAAAACTACAAAAAAAGTAAAAACTAATAAAAAAAATAAAAAAGCTAAAAAACTAAAAAAACTAAAAAAAGGCAAAAACTACAAAAAAAACTAAAAACTAATAAAAAAGCTAAAAAACTAAAAAAACTAAAAAAAAGGCAAAAACTACAAAAAAACAAAAAACTAATAAAAAAAATAAAAAAGCTAAAAAACTAAAAAAACTAAAAAACTAAAAAAAGGTAAAAAACTAAAAAAACTAAAAACTAAAAAAAAAACTAAAAAAGGTAAAAACTAAAAGAACTAAAAAAGAAAAAAATAAATGACGACACTCAAAGAGAAAGCGACCAGGACAAAAGGAATGTTCGATTAGCAATCAACAAAGCACCGGGACACAGGGAGTATAAATGACGACCAGGACACAAGTAAAAAAAAAATTAACAAAACTAAAAAGAAGGTAAAAACTACAAAAAAACTAAAAAGAAAAAAAAAACTAAAAACTAATAAAAAAACTAAAAAATCTAAAAATCTAAATAAACTAAAAAAGAAAAAAAAAGGAAAAAAATAAAGGAGAAAAACAAAACTAAAAAACGAATGTATATACAGACCGGTACACCGGGATACAAATGACGACCGGGACACAGGGAATATAAATAACGACCGGGACACAGGGACACAACTACAACGGGGACACCGGGGGAAACAGGGGGATATAAATGACGACCGGGACAAAAAAACTAAAAAGAAATAAAAACTAAAAACTAATAAAAAAAACTAAAAAATCTAAAAATCTAAATAAGCTAAAAAGAAAAAAAAAGGAAAAAAATAAAGGAGAAAAACAAAACTAAAAAACGAATGTATATACAGACCGGACACCGGGATACAAATGATGACCGGGACCCGGGACACAGGGAATATAAATGACGACCGGGACACGGGGACACAACTACAACGGGGACACCGGGGAAACAGGGGGATGTAAATGACGACCGGGACACCGGGACAGGGAATGGTCGATTAGCAATCACCATCAACAAAGCTCAAGGGCAATCATTAGAATCATGAGGTATAGATCTGAATACAGATTGTTTTCCCATGGACCATTATATGTTGCATGTTCAAGAGTCGGTAAACCTGACAATCTATTTATATGCAAAGACAATGGGACAGCAAAGAATGTTGTATATTCGCAAGTTTTACGTAGTTAAAACCATATATATATATATATATATATATATATCTATATTCACAGGTGGGACATAGGGACACAACTACAATGGCGCGTAACTATTATGGCGCGTAACGACTTACGCGCGCGGGGGGGCTTGGGGGGGGGCGCGAAGCACCCCCACCAACTAGGTGTTGGGGTGGCGCGAAGTGCCACCCCAACAGCTAGTATATATATATATATATATATATATATATATATATATATATATATATATATATATATATATACATATATATATATATATATCTTCTATATATATAAAAATAAGTTGTCTGTGGATGGATGGATGGATGTGTCAGGTGACGTCACCTGAAAAAACTGGATCAGGTGACGTCAAAACTGAAAAAACTAAAAAAAGGCAAAAACTACAAAAAAAACTAAAAACTAATAAAAAAAATAAAAAAGCTAAAAAACTAAAAAAACTAAAAAAAGGCAAAAGGAGAAAAACAAAACTAAAAAACGAATGTATATACAGACCGGGACACCGGGATACAAATGACGACCGGGACACAGGGAATATAAATGACGACCGGGACACAGGGACACAACTACAACGGGGACACCGTGGGAAACAGGGGGATGTAAATGACGACCGGGACACCGGGACAGGGAATGGTCGATTAGCAATCACCATCAACAAAGATCAATGGCAATCATTAGAATCATGAGGTATAGATCTGAATACAGATTGTTTTCCCATGGACCATTATATGTTGCATGTTCAAGAGTCGGTAAACCTGACAATCTATTTATATGCAAAGACAATGGGACAGCAAAGAATGTTGTATATTCGCAAGTTTTACGTAGTTAAAACCATATATATATATATATATATATATATATATATATATATATATATATCTATCTATATTCACAGGTGGGACATAGGGACACAACTACAATGGCACGTAACTATTATGGCGCGTAACGACTTACGCGCGCGGGGGGGCTTGGGGGGGGCGCGAAGCGCCCCCACCAACTAGGTGTTGGGGTGGCGCGAAGCGCCACCCCAACAGCTAGTAATATATATATATACATATATATATATATATATATATATATATATATATATATATATATATATATATATATATATATATATATATATATATATATATATATATATATATATATATATATATATATATATATATATATATATATATATATATATATATATATATATATATATATATATATATATATATATATATATATTGTTTGTGTGTTATGTCTGTTACACTATGAAAAAGAAAAAGAAATAAAAAGAAGAAAAAGAAAACAAACACAAATGTAAAAACTGGGAATTGCATAAATATTCCGAAATATTTTGACAATAGATTAAAGTAATTCGGAAACCTTAAAAAAGATTCTTAAAATTTTAAGGTTTATTATAAATTGTTGAGCTTTAGTAAGCTAGCTCGTAAAGAGGAACTTTTAGTTCCTCTTTATATAAAATGATTAAAATGACCACCTGGACAGCGTGAGTCAAAACTGAAAATGATAGCGATGATAATTGGGTTTGGGATTTTGACTTAGATAAGGTCATCAATGCCTATTAGATTTTAGTTAAAAAAAAAGGTTTGGCGATATGTATTTCATAGTGACGCTGAAAAAAAAATGGTAAAAACTAAAAAAAAAACTAAAAAGGAAAAACTAAAAAAAAAATAAAAAATTAAAAAAGAAAAAACCTAATAAGAAAAAACGTGAAAAAAATCAAAAAATACGTGAAAAAGGTAAAAATAAAAAAAGCTACAAAACTAAAAAAAATAAAAAAATAAAAAAATTGGGAATTACAAAAATATTTAATATATTTTGACAATAGATTAAAGTAATTCGAAAACCTTATAACAGATACCAAAAATTTGAGGTTTATTATAAATTGTTGGAGCTTTAGCATGCTTGGCACGTAAAGATTTTTCCAAGTGTCAATCTTAGAATGAACATTGACAAATTGAAGAAAACAAATCAATATAAAGAAGAAACTAACAAACAAAAAATTAAAAAAGAAAAAAACTAAGAAAAGAAAAAACTAAAAAAGAAAAAAAACTAAAAAAGAAACTGTATGTATAGATATAAAAATAAGTTGTATATATGCATGTTTGTTTGATTGTGGGTTTGCATTTGACGTCATTATAAGTATATAAGGCTTTGTATATGATGTCATTATAAGATGACACTACAGACCGGGACACCGGATAACAAATGACGACCGGGACACAGGGAATATAAATGACGACCGAGACACTCAAAGAGAAAATTACAGACCGGAAAACCGGGACAAAAATGACGACCGTGACACCGGGACACAGGGAATTTAAATGAGGACCGGGACACTCAAATAGAAATTACAGACTGGGATACCGGCACAAAAATGACGACCAGGACACAGGGAATATAAATAACAACCAAGACACAGGGACACAACTACAACGGGGACGCCGGGGGCAGAGGGGTATGTATAAATGACGACGGGGACACAGGGAATATTCGATTGGCAATCACCATCAAAAAAGCTCAAGGGCAATCGTTAGAAAAATGCGGTATAGATCTGAATATGGATTGTTTTCCCATGGACAATTATTATAATGCATGTTCAAGAGTTGGTAAACCTGACAATCTATTTATATGGACAGACAATGGGACAGCAAAGAATGTTGTATATTCGCAAGTTTTACGCAGTTACATATATATACATTGGCAGAAGAAACAGCCGAGAAAGCTGCTCAAAGAGTTAATGCAAAAAGGTTTGAGGCTAAAGCACGCAAAACCGTGCAGTTAGATGAAATCAACCTGTACAGCGAGAGTCAAAACGTATTAAAACTGAAAATGCTAGCGATGATGATTGGGTTTGGGATTTTGACTTGGATAAGGTCATCAATGCCTACCAGATTTTAGTTAAAAAAAACAAAGGTTCGGCGATATGCATTTCATAGTGACGAAAGACAAGCCAAGGTAAAACAAACCAAACAACTTGAAAGTGATACCGATGATAAAAAAAACGACGTTGAAAGGACTATCGTTTCCCAGTTGCAAAATCTTTTCCACAAAAATAAAAATTTAATGCTTCTGTTCAAAACAGCAATCGAATTGATGCCTACTGATATGCAACTATCAACGAAGTAGCAATCGTTATGATCGGTGATCAGTTCTTGCCTCGAGACAATATTCTTTATAAGCGAAACAATCAGTTGACAAGAATTGCTTAAACTCATCGATGCTACGATGCTATCGATGCTTTAATATTAAATTGATAAATCCAGCCACTAACAAAGAAATGGATAAGAAATGCAGCGCAATGAAACATTTTGCCTATAGATTAATGATCCGTCATTTATTACATTTACATATAATCCATCTTGGGATTAGATGCAACAGCTTCTACATCCTGGACAATCGCCGGTTCATAGACATGACATTACGGCCCGTGTCTTCCGGCAAAAGTTGCTCTCCTTCATCTCCTACAGAGTTATGGGAGAAATACAAATCGCAAATGGCCGAGAATATACTCCACCGAATACGGCTAGAAAGGTCAGATATGACCTGGGACTCTAAAACAGAAATTTATAACTGTACTTTAGTTATGATTTAGATTTTACAAACAAACTTCTCAAGCATTTGGGAATGCCTTCACCTAATCGTACTGCATCTATTTTTACGTTTTTAGAATGATATCGTGAGCAAAGTTACAACACAATTGATCTATTGTTGTATGTTACAGACCGGGACACCGGGACACAGGGAATATAAATGACGACCGAAACACTCAAAGAGAAATTACAGACCGAGACACCAGGACATAAATGACGACCGGGACACAGGGAATATAAATGACGACCAGGACACAGGGACACAACTACAACGGAGACGCCGGAAGGTCACATGGGAGATATATAAATGACGACGGGGACACAAGAAATATTTGATTAGCAATTACAATCAACAAAGCCCAAAGGAAATCATTAGAAAAATGCGATATAGATCTGAATACGGATTGTTTCCCCATGGACAATTATATGTTGCATGTTCAAGTGTCGGTAAACCTGATAAACTATGTATATGCAGAGACATTGGGACAGCGAAGAATATTGTATATTTGCAAGTTTTACATGGTTAAAAACATAGACATATATATCTATATTCACAGGTGGACACAGGGACACAATCTTCTGTTACAATTAAATAAAAAGGTTACAATTAAACATTTTTCCGTCCACTGTCTTCTTACAATTAAAAATTTGTCTTTGAACGATTTTCTTAAATACTTTTAATGACGTCATCGTCAAAACAAACATGACGACAACTAACTTCATGACGATATGATGACATGAAGTCACTCGACAGACCCGCAGACAAACAACTTATTTATATATATACTAGCTGTTGGGGTGGCGCTTCGCGCCACCCCAACACCTAGTTGGTGGGGGGCGCTTCGCGCCCCCCAAGCCCCCCCGCGCACGTAAGTCGTTACGCGCCATATTAGTTACGCGCCATTGTAGTTGTGTCCCTATGTCCCACCTGTGAATATATATATATATATATATATATATATATATATATATATATATATATATATATATATATATATATATATATATATATATATATATATATATATATATATATATATATATATATATATATATATATATATATATATATATATATATATATATATATATATATATATATATATATATATATATATATATACTAGCTGTTGGGGTGGCGCTTCGTGCCCCCCCGCGCGCGTAAGTCGTTACGCGCCATATTAGTTACGCGCCATTGTAGTTGTGTCCCTATGTCCCACCTGTGAATATAGATATATATATATATATATATATATATATATATATATATATATATATATATATATATATATATATATATATATATATATATATATATATATATATATGTTTTTAACTACGTAAAACTTGCGAATATACAACATTCTTTGCTGTCCCATTGTCTGTGCATATAAATAGATTGTCAGGTTTACCGACTCTTGAACATGCAACATATAATGGTCCATGGGAAAACAATCCGTATTCAGATCTATACCTCATGATTCTAATGATTGCCCTTGAGCTTTGTTGATGGTGATTGCTAATCGACCATTCCACAGGTTTACCTGTGCCCCCCGGCGTCCCCATTGTAGTTGTGTCCCTGTGTCCCGGTCGTCATTTATATTCCCTGTGTCCCGGTCGTCATTTGTATCCCGGTTTGTGTCCCGGTCGCTTTCTCTTTGAGTGTCCCGGTCGTCATTTATATTCCCTATGTGCCGGTGTCCTGTTCGTCATTTGTATCCCAATGTAATTTCGTAATTTTGTCAGTCGAAAACATGACGTCAGTCGACACAGAAATATGACGTCACCTGACACACAGACAGACAGACAACTTATTTTTATATATATACTAGCTGTTGGGGGTGGCGCTTCGCGCCGCCCCAACACCTAGTTGGTGGGGCGCTTCACGCCCCCCCAAGCCCCCCCCGCGCGCGTAAGTCGTTACGCGCCATATTAGTTACGCGCCATTGTAGTTGTGTCCCTGTGTCCCACCTGTGAATATAGATAGATTTATATATGTGTTTCAAACTACGTAAAAATTGCGAATATACAACATTCTTGGCTTTCTCATTGTCTGTCAATATACAAAGCCGTATGTACTAATAATGACGTCATATGCAAACGCTCTTTTTACAAACAAACAAACATGCATACACACAACTCGTTTTTATATAGATAGATAGATAGATAGATACAATACAAATTAACTACGTAAAACTTGTGAATATACAACAGTCTTCGCTGTCCCATTGTCTGTGTTGCAATCTTTTAAATTGAAAAAGCAGATCCGTTGGAATCATGGGAATGCGAGGAATAAGAACAGCCTCACCCTCATAAGGCCCTGTCAAGATTGTGGCCTCTATTAGGTTTTCCATTGTTTTTTTTTGTGGCAAGTCGCGTGCCATTGCAAAGCTTTGGTGGGTTGATATTTCTTCAAAGTATTATTGGTACGCCTATTTTTAGTTGTAGCACGTGTGGTGGAAACCCTGAAGGATCTATGGAATTTAAAAATTCAGATGGATAATTAACCGCTTCATTTGGTTCCGAAATACAAATTAACTGCGTATAACTTGCGAATATACAACATTCTTCGCTGTCCAATTCTCGCTGCATATAAATAGATTGTCAGGTTTACCGACCCTCGAACATGCAACGTACAATTGTCCATGGGAAAAAACAATCAGTATTAAGATCAATACCACATTTTTTTAATGATTGACCTTGAGCTTTGTTAATGGTGATTGCAAATGCTAATCGAATTGGGAATTGCAATCTTTTAAATTGAAAATGCAGATCCGTTGGAATCATGGGAATGCGAGGAATAAGAAAAGCCTCACCCTCAAAAGGCCCTGTCAGGATTGTGGCCTCTATTAGGTTTTCCATTGTTTTTTTTACGGCAAGTCGAGTGCCATTGGAAAGCTTTGGTGGGTTTATATTTCTTAAAAGTATTATTGGTACGCCTATTTTTAGTTGTAGCACGTGTGGTGGAAACCCTGAAAGATCTATGGAATTTAAAAATTCAGATGGATAATTAACCGCTTCATTTGGTTCCAAAACTGTGTCGACTGACTTGTAAAGGACTACCTGGTCTTGAATCTTGGTCAAAACAATATTGTTGATTTCGTGGACGTCTATATTTTTGGGTGCGAGAATCGCTCTTCATTTAGCCATTTATTATTTTTATAATTTTTTAGAATATTCGGAAATACTTTTTCAATCAATTCATTTTTGGACGTCAAGAAATCAGCAGGTAGTTGTATACGTCCTGAAATTGAGTCTACTGGGAGCTTTCCGTTTCCCATTGCCAGCAATTGATCTGAAAATGTTTGACCAGAGTCATCGTTTTTGCAATCGGACACGCATATTTGTAGTTAATTTTAATGTTTTTACGTGTGCCCATAGACTCTTTGAGCATCTTCATCAGTCATTGTAAACTTAAACATTAATAGATTTCTACGCGAACATATGTCTTATATAACTTGAATGACGTCACCTTCAAAGCACAGACAGATCCACAGACAAACAGACAACTTATCTATATATATAAAAATAAGTTGTCTGTCTGTGGATGTGTGGATGGATGTGTGGATGGATGTGTCAGGTGACGTCACCTGAAAAAACTGGATTAGGTGACGTCAAAACTGAAAAAACTAAAAAAAGGCAAAAACTACAAAAAAAAACTAAAAACTAATAAAAAAAATAAAAAAGCTAAAAAACTAAAAAAACTATAAAGGTAAAAACCAATAAAAAACTAAAAAAAAAAACTGAAAAAACTAAAAAAAGGCAAAAAACTACAAAAAAAAAACTAAAAACTAATAAAAAAAAGTAAAAAAGCTAAAAAACTAAAAAAACTAAAAAACTAAAAAAAGGTAAAAAACTAAAAAAAATAAAAAATAAAAAAAAACTAAAAAAAAGGAAAAAAACTGAAAAATAAGCTAAAATAAAGGTAAAAACCAATAAAAAACTAAAAAAAAAAAGGAAAAAAACTAATAAATGACGACACTCAAAGAGAAAGCGACCAGGACAAAAAACTAAAAAAAAAGGCAAAAAACTACAAAAAAACTAAAAACTAATAAAAAAAATAAAAAAGCTAAAAAACTAAAAAAACTAAAAAAAGGTAAAAAACTAAAAAAACTAAAAACTAAAAAAAAACTAAAAAAGGTAAAAACTAAAAGAACTAAAAAAGAAAAAAATAAATGACGACACTCAAAGAGAAAGCGACCAGGACAAAAGGAATGTTCGATTAGCAATCAACAAAGCACCGGGACACAGGGAGTATAAATGACGACCAGGACACAAGTAAAAAAAAAAATTAACAAAACTAAAAAGAAGGTAAAAACTACAAAAAAACTAAAAAGAAAAAAAAAACTAAAAACTAATAAAAAAACTAAAAAATCTAAAAATCTAAATAAACTAAAAAAGAAAAAAAAAGGAAAAAAATAAAGGAGAAAAACAAAACTAAAAAACGAATGTATATACAGACCGGTACACCGGGATACAAATGACGACCGGGACACAGGGAATATAAATAACGACCGGGACACAGGGACACAACTACAACGGGGACACCGGGGGAAACAGGGGGATATAAATGACGACCGGGACAAAAAAACTAAGGAGAAAAACAAAACTAAAAAACGAATGTATATACAGACCGGGACACCGGGATACAAATGATGACCGGGACGCGGGACACAGGGAATATAAATGACGACCGGGACACAGGGACACAACTACAACGGGGACACCGGGGGAAACAGGGGGATAACCTGACAATCTATTTATATGCAAAGACAATGGGACAGCAAAGAATGTTGTATATTCGCAAGTTTTACGTAGTTAAAACCATATATATATATATATATATATCTATATTCACAGGTGGGACATAGGGACACAACTACAATGGCCCGTAACTATTATGGCGCGTAACGACTTACGCGCGCGGGGGGGCTTGGGGGGGGGCGCGAAGCGCCCCCCACCAACTAGGTGTTGGGGTGGCGCGAAGCGCCACCCCAACAGCTAGTTTTTATATATATAGATATATATATATATATATATATATATATATATATATATATATATATATATATATATATATATATATATATATATATATATATACTAGCTGTAGGGGTGGCGCTTCGCGCCACCCCAACACCTAGTTGGTGGGGGCGCTTTGCGCCCCCCCCCAAGCCTCCCAGCGCGCGTAAGTCGTTACGCGCCATATTAGTTACGCACCATTGTAGTTGTGTCCCTATGTCCCACCTGTGAATATATATATATATATATATATATATATATATATATATATATATATATATATATATATATATATATATATATATATATATATATATATATATATATATATATATATATATATATATATATATATATATATATATATATATATATATATATATATATATATATATATATATATATATATATATATATATATATATATATATATATCTTCTATATCTATATATATAAAAATAAGTTGTCTGTGGATGGATGGATGTGTCAGGTGACGTCACCTGAAAAAACTGGATTAGGTGACGTCAAAACTGAAAAAACTAAAAAAAGGCAAAAACTACAAAAAAAACTAAAAACTAATAAAAAAAATAAAAAAGCTAAAAAACTAAAAAAACTATAAAGGTAAAAACCAATAAAAAACTAAAAAAAAAACTGAAAAAAACTAAAAAAAGGCAAAAACTACAAAAAAAAACTAAAAACTAATAAAAAAAGTAAAAAAGCTAAAAAACTAAAAAAACTAAAAAAAGGTAAAAAACTAAAAAAAATAAAAAATAAAAAAAACTAAAAAAAAGGAAAAAAACTGAAAAATAAGCTAAAATAAAGGTAAAAACCAATAAAAAACTAAAAAAAAGGAAAAAAACTAATAAATGACGACACTCAAAGAGAAAGCGACCAGGACAAAAGGAATGTTCGATTAGCAATCAACAAAGCACCGGGACACAGGGAGTATAAATGACGACCAGGACATAAGTAAAAAAAAAAAAACTATCTATATATATAAAAATAAGTTGTCTGTGGATCTGTGGATCGTGGATCAGGTGACGTCACCTGAAAAAACTGGATCAGGTGACGTCAAAACTGAAAAAACTAAAAAAAGGCAAAAACTACAAAAAAACTAAAAACTAATAAAAAAAATAAAAAAGCTAAAAAACTAAAAAAACTAAAAAAAGGCAAAAACTACAAAAAAACTAAAAACTAATAAAAAAGCTAAAAAACTAAAAAAACTAAAAAAAAGGCAAAAACTACAAAAAAAATAAAAACTAATAAAAAAAATAAAAAAGCTAAAAAACTAAAAAAACTAAAAAAACTAAAAAAAGGTAAAAAACTAAAAAAACTAAAAACTAAAAAAGGTAAAAACTAAAAGAACTAAAAAAGAAAAAAATAAATGACGACACTCAAAGAGAAAGCGACCAGGACAAAAGGAATGTTCGATTAGCAATCAACAAAGCACCGGGACACAGGGAGTATAAATGACGACCAGGACACAAGTAAAAAAAAAAATTAACAAAACTAAAAAGAAGGTAAAAACTACAAAAAAACTAAAAAGAAAAAAAACTAAAAACTAATAAAAAAACTAAAAAATCTAAAAATCTAAATAAACTAAAAAAGAAAAAAAAAGGAAAAAAATAAAGGAGAAAAACAAAACTAAAAAACGAATGTATATACAGACCGGTACACCGGGATACAAAAAAAAAGGAAAAAAATAAAGGAGAAAAACAAAACTAAAAAACGAATGTATATACAGACCGGGACACCGAGATACAAATGATGACCGGGACCCGGGACACAGGGAATATAAATGACGACCGGGACACAGGGACACAACTACAACGGGGACACCGGGGGAAACAGGGGGATGTAAATGACGACCGGGACACCGGGACAGGGAATGGTCGATTAGCAATCACCATCAACAAAGCTCAAGGGCAATCATTAGAATCATGAGGTATAGATCTGAATACAGATTGTTTTCCCATGGACCATTATATGTTGCATGTTCAAGAGTCGGTAAACCTGACAATCTATTTATATGCAAAGACAATGGGACAGCAAAGAATGTTGTATATTCGCAAGTTTTACGTAGTTAAAACCATATATATATATATATCTATATTCACAGGTGGGACATAGGGACACAACTACAATGGCGCGTAACTATTATGGCGCGTAACGACTTACGCGCGCGGGGGGGCTTGGGGGGGGCGCGAAGCGCCCCCACCAACTAGGTGTTGGGGTGGCGCGAAGCGCCACCCCAACAGCTAGTATATAAAAATAAGTTGTCTGTCTGTGGATGGATCAGGTGACGTCACCTGAAAAAACTGGATCAGGTGACGTCAAAACTGAAAAAACTAAAAAAAGGCAAAAACTACAAAAAAAACTAAAAACTAATAAAAAAAATAAAAAAGCTAAAAAACTAAAAAAACTAAAAAAAGGCAAAAACTAAAAAAAAAACTAAAAACTAATAAAAAAGCTAAAAAACTAAAAAAACTAAAAAAAGGCAAAAACTACAAAAAAACTAAAAACTAATAAAAAAAAAAAACTAAAAAAAACTAAAAAAAAAGGAAAAAAACTGAAAAATAAGCTAAAATAATGGTAAAAACCAATAAAAAACTAAAAAAAAACTGAAAAAACTAAAAAAAGGCAAAAACTACAAAAAAACTAAAAACTAATAAAAAAAGTGAAAAAGCTAAAAAACTAAAAAACTAAAAAAACTAAAAAAACTAAAAAAAGGTAAAAAACTAAAAAAAAATAAAAAATAAAAAAAAACTAAAAAAAAAGGAAAAAACTGAAAAATAAGCTAACATAAAGGTAAAATCCAATAAAAAACTAAAAAGAAAAAAGGAAAAAACTAAAAAAAATTTTCATCTAAAAAACTAAAAAAAACTAAAAAAGGTAAAAACTAAAAGAACTAAAAAAGAAAAAAATAAATGACGACACTCAAAGAGAAAGCGACCAGGACAAAAGGA
>NW_027067358.1:0-13884 GCF_032884065.1 Artemia franciscana | reverse complement strand
ATCTTCATTTTTTCAACATACGTAGCTATTACCCTCGAAAACTAAAACTTTTGACATAGGAAAAGAGCCTTTAATCACATTCTTTACCATTTGCAATCATAAAATAGTCTAATATCTTCATTTTTTCAACATACGTAGCTATTACCCTCGAAAACTAAAACTTTTGACATAGGAAAAGAGCGTTTATTCACATTCTTTACCATGTGCAATCATAAAATTGTCTAATATCTTAATTTTTTCCACAGACAAAGCTATTACCCTCGAAAACTAAAACTTTTGAAATAGGAAAAGAGCCTTTAATCACATTCTTTACCATTTGCAATCATAAAATAGTCTAATATCTTCATTTTTTCAACATACGTAGCTATTACCCTTGAAAACTAAAACTTTTGACATAGGAAAAGAGCCTTTAATCACATTCTTTACCATGTGCAATCATAAAATTGTCTAATATCTTCATTTTTTCCACAGACAAAGCTATTACCCTCGAAAACTAAAACTTTTGAAATAGGAAAAGAGCCCTTTAATCACATTCTTTACCATTTGCAATCATAGAATAGTCTAATATCTTCATTTTTTCAACATACGTAGCTATTACCCTCGAAAACTAAAACTTTTGAAATAGGAAAAGAGCCTTTAATCACATTCTTTACCATGTGCAATCATAAAATAGTCTAATATCTTCATTTTTTCAACATACGTAGCTATTACCCTCGAAAACTAAAACTTTTGAAATAGGAAAAGAGCCTTTAATCACATTCTTTACCATTTGCAATCATAAAATAGTCTAATATCTTCATTTTTTCAACATACGTAGCTATTACCCTCGAAAACTAAAACTTTTGACATAGGAAAAGAGCCTTTAATCACATTCTTTACCATGTGCAATCATAAAATTGTCTGATATCTTCATTTTTTCAACATACGTAGCTATTACCCTCAAAAACTAAAACTTTTGAAATAGGAAAAGAGCCTTTAATCACATTCTTTACCATTTGCAATCATAAAATAGTCTAACATCTTCATTTTTTCAACATACGTAGCTATTACCCTCGAAAACTAAAACTTTTGACATAGGAAAAGAGCCTTTAATCACATTCTTTACCATTTGCAATCATAAAATAGTCTAATATGTTCATTTTTTCAACATACGTAGCTATTACCCTCTAAAACTAAAACTTTTGAAATAGGAAAAGAGCCTTAAATCACATTCTTTACCATGTGCAATCATAAAATTGTCTAATATCTTCGTTTTTTCAACATACGTAGCTATTACCCTCGAAAACTAAAACTTTTGACATAGGAAAAGAGCCTTTAAATCACATTCTTTACCATTTGCAATCATAAAATAGTCTAATATCTTAATTTTTTCAACATACGTAGCTATTACCCTTGAGAAACTAAAACTTTTGAAATAGGAAAAGAGCCTTTAATCACATTCTTTACCATATGCAATCATAAAATTGTCTAATATCTTCATTTTTTCCACAGACAAAGCTATTACCCTCGAAAACTAAAACTTTTGAAATAGGAAAAGAGCCTTTAATCACATTCTTTACCATTTGCAATCATAAAATAGTCTAATATCTTCATTTTTTCAACATACGTAGCTATTACCCTCGAAAACTAAAACTTTTGAAATAGGAAAAGAGCCTTTAATCACATTCTTTACCATTTGCAATCATAAAATAGTCTAATATCTTCATTTTTTCAACATACGTAGCTATTACCCTCGAAAACTAAAACTTTTGACATAGGAAAGAGCCTTTAATCACATTCTTTACCATTTGCAATCATAAAATAGACTAATATCTTCATTTTTTCAAACATACGTAGCTATTACCCTCGAAAACTAAAACTTTTGACATAGGAAAAGAGCCTTTAATCAAATTCTTTACCATTTGCAATCATAAAATAGTCTAATATCTTCATTTTTTCAACATGCGTAGCTATTACCCTCAAAAACTAAAACTTTTGACATAGGAAAAGAGCCTTTAATCACATTCTTTACCATGTGCAATCATAAAATTGTCTAATATCTTCATTTTTTCAACATACGTAGCTATTACCCTCGCAAACTAAAACTTTTGAAATAGGAAAAGAGCCTTTAATCACATTCTTTACCATTTGCAATCATAAAATAGTCTAATATCTTCATTTTTTCAACATACGTAGCTATTACCTTCGAAAACTAAAACTTTTGACACAGGAAAAGAGCCTTTAATCACATTCTTTACCATGTGCAATCATAAAATAGTCTAATATCTTCATTTTTTCCACAGACATAGCTATTACCCTCGAAAACTAAAACTTTTGAAATAGGAAAAGAGCCTTTAATCACATTCTTTACCATATGCAATCATAAAATAGTCTAATATCTTCATTTTTTTCCACAGACATAGCTATTATCCCCGAAAACTAAAACTTTTGAAATAGGAAAAGAGCCTTTAATCACATTCTTTACCATGTGCAATCATAAAATAGTCTAATATCTTCATATTTTCCACAGACACAGCTATTACCCTCGAAAACTAAAACTCTTGAAATAGGAAAGAGCCTTAATCACATTCTTTACCATGTGCAATCATAAAATAGTCTAATATCTTCATTTTTTCAACATACGTAGCTATTACCCTTGAAACTAAAACTTTTGAAATAGGAAAAGAGCCTTTAATCACATTCTTTACCATTTGCAATCATAAAATAGTCTAATATCTTCATTTTTTCCACAGACAAAGATATTACCCTTAAAAACTGAAACTTTTGAAATAGGAAAACAGCCTTTAATCTCATTCTTTACCATTTGCAATCATAAAATAGTCTAATATCTTAATTTTTTCAACATACGTAGCTATTACCCTCGAAAACTAAACTTTTGACATGGGAAAAGAGCCTTTAATCACATTCTTTACCATTTGCAATCATAAAATAGTCTAATATCTTCATTTTTTCAACATACGTAGCTATTACCCTCGAAAACTAAAACTTTTGAAATATTAAAAGAGCCTTTAATCACATTCTTTACCATGTGCAATCATAAAATAGTCTAATATCTTCATTTTTTCAACATACGTAGCTATTACCCTCGAAAACTAAAACTTTTGACATAGGAAAAGAGCCTTTAATCACATTCTTTACCATTTGCAATCATAAAAAAGTTTAATATCTTCATTTTTTCAACATACAGAGCTATTACCCTCGAAAACTAAAACTTTTGAAATAGGAAAAGAGCTTTTAATCACATTCTTTACCATTTTCAATCATAAAATAGTCTAATATCTTCATTTTTTCAACGTACGTAGCTATTACCCTCGAAAACTAAAACTTTTGAAATAGGAAAAGAGCCTTTAATCACATTCTTTACCATTTGCAATCATAAAATATTCTAATATCTTCATTTTTTCAACATACGTAGCTATTACCCTCGAAAACTAAAACTTTTGACATAGGAAAAGAGCGTTTAATCACATTCTTTACCATGTGCAATCATAAAATTGTCTAATATCTTCATTTTTTCCACAGACAAAGCTATTACCCTCGAAAACTAAAACTTTTGAAATAGGAAAAGAGCCTTTAATCACATTCTTTACCATTTGCAATCATAAAATAGTCTAATATCTTCATTTTTTCAACATACGTAGCTATTACCCTCGAAAACTAAAACTTTTGACATAGGAAAAGAGCCTTTAATCACATTCTTTACCATGTGCAATCATAAAATAGTCTAATATCTTCATTTTTTCAACATACGTAGCTATTACCCTCGAAAACTAAAACTTTTGAAATAGGAAAAGCACCTTTAATCACATTCTTTACGATGTGCAATCATAAAATTGTCTAATATCTTCATTTTTTCCACAGACAAAGCTATTACCCTCGAAAACTAAAACTTTTGAAATAGGAAAAGAGCCTTTAATCACATTCTTTACCATTTGCAATCATAAAATAGTCTAATATCTTCATTTTTTCAACATACGTAGCTATTACCCTCGAAAACTAAAACTTTTGAAATAGCAAAAGAGCCTTTAATCACATTCTTTACCATGTGCAATCATAAAATTGTCTAATATCTTCATTTTTTCAACATACCTAGCTATTACCCTCGAAAACTAAAACTTTTGACATAGGAAAAGAGCCTTTAATCACATTCTTTACCATTTGCAATCATAAAATAGTCTAATATCTTCATTTTTTCAACATACGTAGCTATTACCCTCGAAAACTAAAACTTTTGAAATAGGAAAAGAGCCTTTAATCACATTGTTTACCATTTGCAATCATAAAATAGTCTAATATCTTCATTTTTTCAAAATACGTAGCTATTACCCTCAAAAACTAAAACTTTTGACATAGGAAAAGAGCCTTTAATCACATTCTTTACCATGTGCAATCATAAAATAGTCTAATATCTTCATTTTTTCCACAGACAAAGCTCTTACCCTCGAAAACTAAAACTTTTGAAATAGGAAAAGAACCTTTAATCACATTCTTTACCATGTGCAATCATAAAATAGTCTAATATCTTCATTTTTTCAACATACGTAATTATTACCCTCGAAAACTAAAACTTTTGACATAGGAAAAGAGCCTTTAATCACATTCTTTACCATTTGCAATCATAAAATAGTCTAATATCTTAATTTTTTCAACATACGTAACTATTACCCTCGAAAACTAAAACTTTTGACATAGGAAAAGAGCCTTTAATCACATTCTTTACCATTTGCAATCATAAAATAGTCTAATATCTTCATTTTTTCAACATACGTAGCTATTACCCTCGAAAACTAAAACTTTTTGAAATAGGAAAAGAGCCTTTAATCACATTCTTTACCTTGTGCAATCATAAAATAGTCTAATATCTTCATTTTTTCAAAAGACATAGCTATTACCCTCGAAAACTAAAACTTTTGAAATAGGAAAAGAGCCTTTAATCACATTCTTTACCATTTGCAATCATAAAATAGTCTAATATCTTCATTTTTTCAACATACGTAGCTATTACCCTCGAAAACTAAAACTTTTGAAATAGGAAAAGAGCCTTTAATCACATTCTTTACCATGTGCAATCATAAAATAGTCTAATATCTTCATTTTTTCAACAGACCTAGCTATTACCCTCGAAAACTAAAACTTTTGAAATAGGAAAAGAGCCTTTAATCACATTCTTTACCATTTGCAATCATAAAATAGTCTAATATCTTCATTTTTTCAACTTACGTAGCTATTACCCTTGAAAACTAAAACTTTTGAAATAGGAAAATAGCCTTTAATGACATTCTTTACCATGTGCAATCATAAAATAGTCTAATATCTTCATTTTTTCAACATACGTAGCTATTACCCTCGAAAACTAAAACTTTTGACATAGGAAAAGAGCCTTTAATCACATTTTTTACCATTTGCAATCATAAAATAGTCTAATATCTTCATTTTTTCAACATACGTAGCTATTACCCTCGAAAACTAAAACTTTTGACATAGGAAAAGAGCCTTTAATCACATTCTTTACCATGTGCAATCATAAAATAGTCTAATATCTTCATTTTTTCAACATACGTAGCTATTATTCTCGAAAACTAAAACTTTTGACATAGGAAAAGAGCCTTTAATCACATTCGTTACCATGTGCAATCATAAAATTGTCTAATATCTTCATTTTTTCAACATACGTAGCTATTACCCTCGAAAACAAAAACTTTTGAAATAGGAAAAGAGCCCTTAATCACATTCTTTACCATGTGCAATCATAAAATTGTCTAATATCTACATTTTTTCAACAACCGTAGCTATTACCCTCGAAAACTAAAACTTTTGAAATAGGAAAAGAGCCTTTAATCACATTCTTTACCATGTGCAATCATAAAATAGTCTAATATCGTCATTTTTTCAACATACGTAGCTATTACCCTCGAAAACTAAAACTTTTGACATAGGAAAAGAGCCTTTAATCAAATTCTTTACCATTTGCAATCATAAAATAGTCTAATATCTTCATTTCTTCAACATACGTAGCTATTACCCTCGAAAACTAAAACTTTTGAAATAGGAAAAGAGCCTTTAATCACATTCTTTACCATGTGCAATCATAAAATAGTCTATTATCTTCATTTTTTCAACATACGTAGCTATTACCCTCGAAAACTAAAACTTTTGACATAGGAAAAGAGCCTTTAATCACATTCTTTACCATTTGCAATCATAAAATAGTCTAATATCTTCATTTTTTCAACATACTTAGCTATTACCCTCGAAAACTAAAACTTTTGAAATAGGAAAAGAGCCTTTAATCACATTCTTTACCATGTTCAATCGTAAAATAGTCTAATATCTTCATTTTTCAACATACGTAGCTATTACCCTCGAAAATTAAAACTTTTGACATAGGAAAAGTGCCTTTAATCACATTCTTTACCATTTGCAATCATAAAATAGTCTAATATCTTCATTTTTTCAACATACGTAGCTATTACCCTCGAAAACTAAAACTTTTGAAATAGGAAAAGAGCCTTTATTCACATTCTTTACCATTTGCAATCATAAAATAGTCTAATATCTTCATTTTTTCAACATACGTAGCTATTTACCCTCGAAAACTAAAACTTTTGACATAGGAAAAGAGCCTTTAATCACATTCTTTACCATGTGCAATCATAAAATTGTCTAATATCTTCATTTTTTCAACATACGTAGCTATTACCTTCGAAAACTAAAACTTTTGAAATAGGAAAAGAGCCTTTAATCACATTCTTTACCATGTGCAATCATAAAATTGTCTAATATCTTCATTTTTTCAACATACGTAGCTATTACCCTCGAAAACTAAAACTTTTGAAATAGGAAAAGAGCCTTTAATCACATTCTTTACCATGTGCAATCAGAAAATAGTATAATATCTTCATTTTTTCAACATACGGAGCTATTACCCTCGAAAACTAAAACTTTTTTAAATAGGAAAAGAGCCTTTAATCACATTCTTTACCATGTTCAATCATAAAATAGTCTAATATCTTCATTTTTTCAACATACGTAGCTATTATCCTCGAAAACTAAAACTTTTGACATAGGAAAAGAGCCTTTAATCACATTCCTTACCATTTGCAATCATAAAATTGTCTAATATCTTCATTTTTTCAACATACGTAGCTATTATCCTCGAAAATTAAAACTTTTGACATAGGAAAAGAGCCTTTAATCACATTCTTTACCATGTGCAATCATAAAATTGTCTAATATCTTCATTTTTTCAACATACGTAGCTATTACCCTCGAAAACCAGAACTTTTGAAATAGGAAAAGAGCCTTTAATCACATTCTTTACCATGTGCAATCATAAAATAGTCTAATATCTTCATTTTTTTAACATACGTAGCTATTACCCTCGAAAACTAAAACTTTTGAAATAGGAAAAGAGCCTTTAATCACATTCTTTACCATTTGCAATCATAAAATAGTCTAATATCTTCATTTTTTCAACATACGTAGCTATTATCCTCGAAAACTATAACTTTTGAAATAGGAAAAGAGCCTTTAATCACATTCCTTACCATTTGCAATCTTAAAATAGTCTAATATCTTCATTTTTTCAACATACATAGCTATTACCCTCGAAAACTAAAACTTTTGAAATAGGAAAAGATCCTTTAATCACATTCTTTACCATGTGCAATCATAAAATTGTCTAATATCTTCATTTTTTCCACAGACAAAGCTATTACCCTCGAAAACTAAAACTTTTGACATGGGAAAAGAGCCTTTAATCACATTCTTTACCATTTGCAATCATAAAATAGTCTAATATCTTCATTTTTTCAACATAGGTAGCTATTACCCTCGAAAACTAAAACTTTTGAAATAGGAAAAGAGCCTTTAATCACATTCTTTACCATTTGCAATCATAAAATAGTCTAATATCTTCATTTTTTCAACATACGTAGCTATTACCCTCGAACACTAAAACTTTTGACATAGGAAAAGAGCCTTTAATCACATTCTTTACCATTTGCAATCATAAAATAGTCTAATATCTTCATTTTTTCAACATACGTAGCTATTACCATCGAAAACTAAAACTTTTGACATAGGAAAAGAGCCTTTAATCACATTCTTTACCATGTGCAATCAAAAAATTGTCTAATATTTTCATTTTTTCAACACACGTAGCTATTACCCTCGAAAAATAAAACTTTTGAAATAGGAAAAGAGCCTTTAATCACATTCTTTACCATGTGCAATCATAAAATTGTCTAATATCTTCATTTTTTCAACATACGTAGCTATTACCCTCGAAAACTAAAACTTTTGAAATAGGAAAAGAGCCTTTAATCACATTCTTTACCATGTGCAATCATAAAATAGTCTAATATCTTCATTTTTTCAACATACGTAGCTATTACCCTCGAAAACTAAAACTTTTGAAATAGGAAAAGAGCCTTTAATCACATTCTTTACCATTTGCAATCATAAAATAGTCTAATATCTTCATTTTTTCAACATACGTAGCTATTACCCTCAAAAACTAAAACTTTTGACATAGGAAAAGAGCCTTTAATCACATTCTTTACCACTTGCAATCATAAAATTGTCTTAGATCTTCATTTTTTCAACATACGTAGCTATTACCCTCAAAAACTAAAACTTTTGACATAGGAAAAGAGCCTTTAATCACATTCTTTACCATATGCAATCATAAAATTGTCTAATATCTTCATTTTTTCAACATACGTAGCTATTACCCTCGAAAACTAAAACTTTTGAAATAGGAAAAGAGCCTTTAATCACATTCTTTACCATGTGGAATCATAAAATAGTCTAACATCTTCATTTTTTCAACATACGTAGCTATTACCCTCGAAAACTAAAACTTTTGAAATAGGAGAAGAGCCTTTAATCACATTCTTTACCATGTGCAATCATAAAATTGTCTAATATCTTCATTTTTTCAACATACGTAGCTATTACCCTCGAAAACTAAAACTTTTGAAATAGGAAAAGAGCCTTTAATCACATTCTTTACCATGTGCAATCATAAAATAGTCTAATATCTTCAATTTTTCAACATACGTAGCTATTACCCTCGAAAACTAAAACTTTTGAAATAGGAAAAGAGCCTTTAATCACATTCTTTACCATTTGCAATCATAAAATAGTCTAATATCTTCATTTTTTCAACATACGTAGCTATTACCCTCAAAAACTAAAACTTTTGACATAGGAAAAGAGCCTTTAATCACATTCTTTACCACTTGCAATCATAAAATTGTCTTAGATTTTCATTTTTTCAACATACGTAGCTATTACCCTCAAAAACTAAAACTTTTGACATAGGAAAAGAGCCTTTAATCACATTCTTTACCATATGCAATCATAAAATTGTCTAATATCTTCATTTTTTCAACATACGTAGCTATTACCCTCGAAAACTAAAACTTTTGAAATAGGAAAAGAGCCTTTAATCACACTCTTTACCATGTGCAATCATAAAATAGTCTAATATCTTCATTTTTCCAACGTACGTAGCTATTACCCTCAAAAACTAAAACTTATGAAATAGGAAAAGAGCCTTTAATCACATTCTTTACCATTTGCAATCATAAAATAGTCTAATATCTTCATTTTTTCAACATACGTAGCTATTACCCTCGAAAACTAAAATTTTTGAAATAGGAAAAGAGCCTTTAATCACATTCTTTACAATTTGCAATCATAAAATAGTCTAATATCTTCATTTTTTCAATATACGTAACTATTACCCTCGAAAACTAAAACTTTTGAAATAGGAAAAGAGCCTTTAATCACATTCTTTACCATTTGCAATCATAAAATAGTCTAATATCTTCATTTTTTCAACATACGTAGCTATTACCCTCGAAAACTAAAACTTTTGACATAGGAAAAGAGCCTTTGATCACATACTTTACCATTTGCAATCATAAAATAGTCTAATATCTTCATTTTTTCAATATACGTAGCTATTATCAACGAAAACTAAAACTTTTGAAATAGGAAAAGAGCATTTAATCACATTCTTTACCATTTGCAATCATAAAATAGTCTAATATCTTCATTTTTTCCACAGACAAAGCTATTACCCTCGAAAACTAAAACTTTTGAAATAGGGAAAGAGCCTTTAATCACATTCTTTACCATTTGCAATCATAAAATAGTCTAATATCTTCATTTTTTCAACATACGTAGCTATTACCCTCGAAAACTAAAACTTTTGAAATAGGAAAAGAGTTTTTAATCACATTCTTTACCATGTGCAATCATAAAATAGTCTAACATCTTCATTTTTTTCAGAGACCTAGCTATTACCCTCGAAAACTAAAACTTTTGAAATAGGAAAAGAGCCTTTAATCACATTCTTTACCATTTTCAATCATAAAATAGTCTAACATCTTCATATTTTCAACATACGTAGCTATTAAATAAAATAGTCATAAAATAGTCTAATATCTTCATTTTTTCAACATACGTAGCTATTACCCTCGAAAACTAAAACTTTTGAAATAGGAAAAGAGCCTTTGATCACATTCTTTACCATTTGCAATCATAAAATAGTCTAATATCTTCATTTTTTCAACATACGTAGCTATTACCCTCGAACACTAAAACTTTTGACATAGGAAAAGAGCCTTTAATCACATTCTTTACCATTTGCAATCATAAAATAGTCTAATATCTTCATTTTTTCAACATACGTAGCTATTACCGTCGAAAACTAAAACTTTTGACATAGGAAAAGAGCCTTTAATCACATTCTTTACCATGTGCAATCATAAAATTGTCTAATATTTTCATTTTTTCAACACACGTAGCTATTACCCTCGAAAACTAAAACTTTTGAAATAGGAAAAGAGCCTTTAATCACATTCTTTACCATGTGCAATCATAAAATTGTCTAATATCTTCATTTTTTCAACATACGTAGCTATTACCCTCGAAAACTAAAACTTTTGAAATAGGAAAAGAGCCTTTAATCACATTCTTTACCATGTGCAATCATAAAATAGTCTAATATCTTCATTTTTTCAACATACGTAGCTATTACCCTCGAAAACTAAAACTTTTGAAATAGGAAAAGAGCCTTTAATCACATTCTTTACCATTTGCAATCATAAAATAGTCTAATATCTTCATTTTTTCAACATACGTAGCTATTACCCTCAAAAACTAAAACTTTTGACATAGGAAAAGAGCCTTTAATCACATTCTTTACCACTTGCAATCATAAAATTGTCTTAGATCTTCATTTTTTCAACATACGTAGCTATTACCCTCAAAAACTAAAACTTTTGACATAGGAAAAGAGCCTTTAATCACATTCTTTACCATATGCAATCATAAAATTGTCTAATATCTTCATTTTTTCAACATACGTAGCTATTACCCTCGAAAACTAAAACTTTTGAAATAGGAAAAGAGCCTTTAATCACATTCTTTACCATGTGGAATCATAAAATAGTCTAACATCTTCATTTTTTCAACATACGTAGCTATTACCCTCGAAAACTAAAACTTTTGAAATAGGAGAAGAGCCTTTAATCACATTCTTTACCATGTGCAATCATAAAATTGTCTAATATCTTCATTTTTTCAACATACGTAGCTATTACCCTCGAAAACTAAAACTTTTGAAATAGGAAAAGAGCCTTAAATCACATTCTTTACCATGTGCAATCATAAAATAGTCTAATATCTTCATTTTTTCAACATACGTAGCTATTACCCTCGAAAACTAAAACTTTTGAAATAGGAAAAGAGCCTTTAATCACATTCTTTACCATTTGCAATCATAAAATAGTCTAATATCTTCATTTTTTCAACATACGTAGCTATTACCCTCAAAAACTAAACTTTTGACATAGGAAAAGAGCCTTTAATCACATTCTTTACCACTTGCAATCATAAAATTGTCTTAAATCTTCATTTTTTCAACATACGTAGCTATTACCCTCAAAAACTAAAACTTTTGACATAGGAAAAGAGCCTTTAATCACATTCTTTACCATATGCAATCATAAAATTGTCTAATATCTTCATTTTTTCAACATACGTAGCTATTACCCCCGAAAACTAAAACTTTTGAAATAGGAAAAGAGTCTTTAAGCACATTCTTTACCATGTGCAATCATAAAATAGTCTAATATCTTCATTTTTCCAACGTACGTAGCTATTACCCTCGAAAACTAAAACTTTTGAAATAGGAAAAGAGCCTTTAATCACATTCTTTACCATTTGCAATCATAAAATAGTCTAATATCTTCATTTTTTCAACATACGTAGCTATTACCCTCGAAAACTAAAACTTTTGAAATAGGAAAAGAGCCTTTAATCACATTCTTTACAATTTGCAATCATAAAATAGTCTAATATCTTCATTTTTTCAATATACGTAGCTATTACCCTCGAAAACTAAAACTTTTGAAATAGGAAAAGAGCCTTTAATCACATTCTTTACCATTTGCAATCATAAAATAGTCTAATATCTTCATTTTTTCAACATACGTAGCTATTACCCTCGAAAACTAAAACTTTTGACATAGGAAAAGAGCCTTTGATCACATACTTTACCATTTGCAATCATAAAATAGTCTAATAGCTTCATTTTTTCAATATACGTAGCTATTATCAACGAAAACTAAAACTTTTGAAATAGGAAAAGAGCATTTAATCACATTCTTTACCATTTGCAATCATAAAATAGTCTAATATCTTCATTTTTTCCACAGACAAAGCTATTACCCTCGAAAACTAAAACTTTTGAAATAGGGAAAGAGCCTTTAATCACATTCTTTACCATTTGCAATCATAAAATAGTCTAATATCTTCATTTTTTCAACATACGTAGCTATTACCCTCGAAAACTAAAACTTTTGAAATAGGAAAAGATTTTTTAATTACATTCTTTACCATGTGCAATCATAAAATAGTCTAACATCTTCATTTTTTTCACAGACCTAGCTATTACCCTCGAAAACTAAAACTTTTGAAATAGGAAAAGAGCCTTTAATCACATTTTTTACCATTTTCAATCATAAAATAGTCTAACATCTTCATATTTTCAACATACGTAGCTATTAAATAAAATAGTCATAAAATAGTCTAATATCTTCATTTTTTCAACATACGTAGCTATTACCCTCGAAAACTAAAACTTTTGAAATAGGAAAAGAGCCTTTGATCACATTCTTTACCATTTGCAATCATAAAATAGTCTAATATCTTCATTTTTTCAACATACGTAGCTATTACCCTCGAACACTAAAACTTTTGACATAGGAAAAGAGCCTTTAATCACATTCTTTACCATTTGCAATCATAAAATAGTCTAATATCTTCATTTTTTCAACATACGTAGCTATTACCGTCGAAAACTAAAACTTTTGACATAGGAAAAGAGCCTTTAATCACATTCTTTACCATGTGCAATCATAAAATTGTCTAATATTTTCATTTTTTCAACACACGTAGCTATTACCCTCGAAAACTAAAACTTTTGAAATAGGAAAAGAGCCTTTAATCACATTCTTTACCATGTGCAATCATAAAATTGTCTAATATCTTCATTTTTTCAACATACGTAGCTATTACCCTCGAAAACTAAAACTTTTGAAATAGGAAAAGAGCCTTTAATCACATTCTTTGCCATGTGCAATCATAAAATAGTCTAATATCTTCATTTTTTCCACAGACATAGCTATTACCCTCGAAAACTAAAACTTTTCAAATAGGAAAAGAGCCTTTAATCACATTCTTTACCATGTGCAATCATAAAATTGTCTAATATCTTCATTTTTTCAACATACGTAGCTATTACCCTCAAAAATTAAAACTTTTGGCATAGGAAAAGAGCCTTTAATCACATTCTTTACCATTTGA
>NW_027067357.1:0-13889 GCF_032884065.1 Artemia franciscana | reverse complement strand
TAGGAAAAGAGCCTTTAAGCACTTTCTTTACCATGTGCAATCATAAAATAGTCTAATATCTTCATTTTTCCAACATACGTAGCTATTACCCTCGAAAACTAAAACTTTTGACATAGGAAAAGAGCCTTTAATCACATTCTTTACCATGTGCAATCATAAAATAGTCTAATATCTTCATTTTTTCAACATACGTAGCTATTACCCTCGAAAACTAAAACTTTTGACATAGGAAAAGAGCCTTTAATCACATTCTTTACCATTTGCAATCATAAAATAGTCTAATATCTTCATTTTTTCAACATACGTAGCTATTACCCTCGAAAACTAAAACTTTTGACATAGGAAAAGAACCTTTAATCACATTCTTTACCATTTGCAATCATAAAATAGTCTAATATCTTCATTTTTTTAACATACGTAGCTATTACCCTCGAAAACTAAAACTTTTGACATAGGAAAAGAGCCTTTAATCACATTCTTTACCATTTGCAATCATAAAATAGTCTAGTATCTTCATTTTTTCAACATACGTAGCTATTACCCTCGAAAACTAAAACTTTTGACATAGGAAAAGAGCCTTTAATCACATTCTTTACCATTTGCAATCGCAAAATAGTCTAATATCTTCATTTTTTCAACATACGTAGCTATTACCCTCGAAAACTAAAACTTTTGAAATAGGAAAAGAGCCTTTAAGCACTTTCTTTACCATGTGCAATCATAAAATAGTCTAATATCTTCATTTTTCCAACATACGTAGCTATTACCCTCGAAAAATAATACTTTTGACATAGGAAAAGAGCCTTTAATCACATTCTTTACCATGTGCAATCATAAAATAGTCTAATATCTTCATTTTTCCAACATACGTAGCTATTACCCTCGAAAACTAAAACTTTTGACATAGGAAAAGAGCCTTTAATCACATTCGTTTCCATTTGCAATTATAAAATAGTCTAATATCTTCATTTTTTAACATACGTAGCTATTACCCTCGAAAACTAAAACTTTTGACATAGGAAAAGAGCCTTTAATCACATTCTTTACCATGTGCAATCATAAAATAGTCTAATATCTTCATTTTTCCAACATACGTAGCTATTACCCTCGAAAACTAAAACTTTTGAAATAGGAAAAGAGCCTTTAAGCACTTTCTTTACCATTTGCAATCATAAAATAGTCTAATATCTTCATTTTTCCAACATACGTAGCTATTACCCCTCGAAAACTAAAACTTTTGACATAGGAAAAGAGCCTTTAATCACATTCTTTACCATTTGCAATCATAAAATAGTCTAATATCTTCATTTTTTCAACATACGTAGCTATTACCCTCGAAAACTAAAACTTTTGAAATAGGAAAAGAGCCTTTAAGCATTTTCTTTACCATATGCAATCATAAAAAAGTCTAATATCTTCATTTTTCCAACATACGTAGCTATTACCCTCGAAAACTAAAACTTTTGACATAGGAAAAGAGCCTTTAATCACATTCTTTACCATGTGCAATCATAAAATAGTCTAATATCTTCATTTTTTCAACATACGTAGCTATTACCCTCGAAAACTAAAACTTTTGAAATAGGAAAAGAGCCTTTAAGAACTTTCTTTACCATGTGCAATCATAAAATAGTCTAATATCTTCATTTTTCCAACATACGTAGCTATTACCCTCGAAAACTAAAACTTTTGACTTAGGAAAAGAGCCTTTAATCACATTCTTTACCATGTGCAATCATAAAATAGTCTAATATCTTCATTTTTTCAACATACGTAGCTATTACCCTCGAAAACTAAAACTTTTGAAATAGGAAAAGAGCCTTTAAGCACTTTCTTTACCATGTGCAATCATAAAATAGTCTAATATCTTCATTTTTCCAACATCCGTAGCTATTACCCTCGAAAACTAAAACTTTTTGACATAGGAAAAGAGCCTTTAATCACATTCTTTACCATTTGCAATCATAAAATAGTCTAATATCTTCATTTTTCCAACATACGTAGCTATTACCCTTGAAAACTAAAACTTTTGACATAGGAAAAGAGCCTTTAATCACATTCTTTACCATGTGCACTCATAAAATCGTCTAATATCTTCATTTTTTTCAACATACGTAGCTATTACCCTCGAAAACTAAAACTTTTGAAATAGGAAAAGAGCCTTTAATCACATTCTTTACCATTTGCAATCATAAAATAGTCTAATATCTTCATTTTTTCAACATACGTAGCTATTACCCTCGAAAACTAAAACTTTTGAAATAGAAAAATAGCCTTTAATCACATTCTTTACCATTTGCAATCATAAAATAGTCTAATATCTTCATTTTTTCAACATACGTAGCTATTACCCTCGAAAACTAAAACTTTTGACATAGGAAAAGAGCCTTTAATCACATTCTTTACCATTTGCAATCATAGAATAGTCTAATATCTTCATTTTTTCAATATACGTAGCTATTACCCTCGAAAACTAAAACTTTTGAAGTAGGAAAAGAGCCTTTAAGCACTTTCTTTACCATGTGCAATCATAAAATAGTCTAACATCTTCATTTTTCCAACATACGTAGCTATTACCCTCGAAAACTAAAACTTTTGACATAGGAAAAGAGCCTTTAATCACATTCTTTACCATGTGCAATCATAAAATAGTCTAATATCTTCATTTTTCCAACATACGTAGCTATTACCCTCGAAAACTAAAACTTTTGACATTGGAAAAGAGCCTTTAATCACATTCTTTACCATTTGCAATCATAAAATAGTCTAATATCTTCATTTTTTCAACATACGTAGCTATTACCCTCGAAAACTAAAACTTTTGAAATAGGAAAAGAGCCTTTAAGCACTTTCTTTACCATGTGCAATCATAAAATAGTCTAATATCTTCATTTTTCCAACATACGTAGCTAGTACCCTGGAAAACTAAAACTTTTGACATAGGAAAAGAGCCTTTAATCACATTCTTTACCATGTGCAATCATAAAATAGTCTAATATCTTCATTTTTCCAACATATGTAGCTATTACCCTCGAAAACTATAACTTTTGACATAGGAAAAGAGCCTTGAATCACATTCGTTACCATTTTCAATTATAAAATAGTCTAATATCTTCATTTTTTTAACATACGTAGCT
This sequence comes from Artemia franciscana, assembly GCF_032884065.1. Classification (NCBI taxonomy): domain Eukaryota; kingdom Metazoa; phylum Arthropoda; class Branchiopoda; order Anostraca; family Artemiidae; genus Artemia; species Artemia franciscana. The sequence goes on along the minus strand of NW_027067357.1, from coordinate 10,752 downwards.
ATTACCCTCGAAAACTAAAACTTTTGACATAGGAAAAGAGCCTTTAATCACATTCTTTACCATGTGCAATCATAAAATAGTCTAATATCTTCATTTTTCCAACATACGTAGCTATTACCCTCGAAAACTAAAACTTTTGAAATAGGAAAAGAGCCTTTAAGCACTTTCTTTACCATGTGCAATCATAAAATAGTCTAATATCTTCATTTTTCCAACATACGCAGCTATTACCCTCGAAAACTAAAACTTTTGACATAGGAAAAGAGCCTTTAATCACATTCTTTACCATGTGCAATCATAAAATAGTCTAATATCTTCATTTTTTCAACATACGTAGCTATTACCCTCGAAAACTAAAACTTTTGAAATAGGAAAAGAGCCTTTAAGCACTTTCTTTTCCATGTGCAATCATAAAATAGTCTAATATCTTCATTTTTCCAACATACGTAGCTATTACCCTCGAAAACTAAAACTTTTGACATAGGAAAAGAGCCTTTAATCACATTCTTTACCATTTGCAATCATAAAATAGTCTAATATCTTCATTTTTCCAACAAACGTAGCTATTACCCTCGAAAACTAAACCTTTTGACATAGGAAAAGAGCCTTTAATCACATTCTTTACCATGTACAATCATAAAATAGTCTAATATCTTCATTTTTCCAACATACGTAGCTATTACCCTCGAAAACTAAAACTTTTGAAATAGGAAAAGAGCCTTTAATCACATTCTTTACCATTTGCAATCATAAAATAGTCTAATATCTTCATTTTTCCAACATACGTAGCTATTACCCTCGAAAACTAAAACTTTTGAAATAGGAAAAGAGCCTTTAATCACATTCTTTACCATTTGCAATCATAAAATAGTCTAATATCTTCATTTTTTCAACATACGTAGCTATTACCCTCGAAAACGAAAACTTTTGACATAGGAAAAGAGCCTTTAATCATATTCTTTACCATTTGCAATCGTAAAATAGTGTAATATCTTCATTTTTTCAACATACGTAGCTATTACCCTCGAAAACTAAAACTTTTGACATAGGAAAAGAGCCTTTAATCACATTCTTTACCATGTGCAATCATAAAATAGTCTAATATCTTCATTTTTCCAACATACGTAGCTATTATCCTCGAAAACGAAAACTTTTGAAATAGGAACAGAGCCTTTAATCACATTCTTTACCATTTGCAATCATAAAATAGTCTAATATCTTCATTTTTTCAACATACGTAGCTATTACCCTCGAAAACTAAAACTTTTGAAATAGGAAAAGAGCCTTTAAGCACTTTCTTTACCATGTGCAATCATAAAATAGTCTAATATCTTCATTTTTCCAACATACGTAGCTATTACCCTCGAAAACTAAAACTTTTGAAATAGGAAAAGAGCCTTTAAGCACTTTCTTTACCATGTGCAATCATAAAATAGTCTAATATCTTCATTTTTTCAACATACGTAGCTATTACCCTCGAAAACTAAAACTTTTGAAATAGGAAAAGAGCCTTTAAGCACTTTCTTTACCATGTGCAATCATAAAATAGTCTAATATCTTCATTTTTCCAACATACGTAGCTATTACCCTCGAAAACGAAAACTTTTGACATAGGAAAAGAGCATTTAAGCACTTTCTTTACCATGTGCAATCATAAAATAGTCTAATATCTTCATTTTTCCAACATACGTAGCTATTACCCTCGAAAACTAAAACTTTTGACATAGGAAAAGAGCCTTTAATCACATTCGTTACCATTTGCAATTATAAAATAGTCTAATATCTTCATTTTTTCAACATACGTAGCTATTACCTTCGAAAACTAAAACTTTTGACATAGGAAAAGAGCCTTTAATCACATTCTTTACCATGTGCAATCATAAAATAGTCTAATATCTTCATTTTCCCAGCATACGTAGCTATTACCCTCGAAAACTAAAACTTTTGAAATAGGAAAAGAGCCTTTAATCACATTCTTTACCATGTGCAATCATAAAATAGTCTAATATCTTCATTTTTCCAACATACGTAGATATTACCCTCGAAAACTAAAACTTTTGACATAGGAAAAGAGCCTTTAATCACATTCTTTACCATTTGCAATCATAAAATAGTCTAATATCTTCATTTTTCCAACATACGTAGCTATTACCCTCGAAAACTAAAACTTTTGACATAGGAAAAGAGCCTTTAAGCACTTTCTTTACCATGTGCAATCATAAAATAGTCTAATATCTTCATTTTTCCAACATACGTAGCTATTACCCTCGAAAACTAAAACTTTTGACATAGGAAAAGAGCCTTTAAGCACTTTCTTTACCATGTGCAATCATAAAATAGTCTAATATCTTCATTTTTTCAACATACGTAGCTATTACCCTCGAAAACTAAAACTTTTGAAATAGGAAAAGAGCCTTTTAGCACTTTCTTTACCATGTGCAATCATAAAATAGTCTAATATCTTCATTTTTCCAACATACGTAGCTATTACCCTCGAAAACTAAAACTTTTGACATAGGTAAAGAGCCTTTAATCACATTCTTTACCATTTGCAATAATAAAATAGTCTAATATCTTCATTTTTTCAACATACGTAGCTATTACCCTCGAAAACTAAAACGTTTGACATAGGAAACGAGCCTTTAATCACATTCTTTACCATGTGCAATCATAAAATAGTCTAATATCTTCATTTTTTCCAACATACGTAGCTATTACCCTCGAAAACTAAAACTTTTGAAATAGGAAAAGAGCCTTTAAGCACTTTCTTTACCATGTGCAATCATAAAATAGTCTAATATCTTCATTTTTCCAACATACGTAGCTATTACCCTCGAAAACTAAAACTTTTGACATAGGTAAAGAGCCTTTAATCACATTCTTTACCATTTGCAATCATAAAATAGTCTAATATCTTCATTTTTTCAACATACGTAGCTATTACCCTCGAAAACTAAAACTTTTGAAATCGGAAAAGAGCCTTTAAGCACTTTCTTTACCATGTGCAATCATAAAATAGTCTAATATCTTCATTTTTCCAACATACGTAGCTATTACCCTCGAAAACTAAAACTTTTGACATAGGAAAAGAGCCTTTAATCACATTCTTTACCATGTGCAATCATAAAATAGTCCAATATCTTCATTTTTCCAACATACGTAGCTATTACCCTCGAAAACTAAAACTTTTGACATAGGAAAGGAGACTTTAATCACATTCGTTACCATTTGCAATCATAAAATAGTCTAATATCTTCATTTTTTCAACATACGTAGCTATTACCCTCGAAAACTAAAACTTTTGACATAGGAAAAGAGCCTTTAATCACATTTTTTACCATGTGCAATCATAAAATAGTCTAATATCTTCATTTTTCCAACATACGTAGCTATTACCCTCGAAAATTAAAACTTTTGACATAGGAAAAGACCCTTTAATGTGCAACCATGTGCAATCATAAAATAGTCTAATATCTTCATTTTTCCAACATACGTAGCTATTACCCTCGAAAACTAAAACTTTTGACATAGGAAAAGAGCCTTTAATCACATTCTTTACCATGTGCAATCATAAAATAGTCTAATATCTTCATTTTTTCAACATACGTAGCTATTACCCTCGAAAACTAAAACTTTTGAAATAGGAAAAGAGCCTTTAAGCACTTTCTTTACCATGTGCAATCATAAAATAGTCTAATATCTTCATTTTTCCAACATACGTAGCTATTACCCTCGAAAACTAAAACTTTTGACATAGGAAAAGAGCCTTTAATCACATTCTTTACCATTTGCAATCATAAAATAGTCTAATATCTTCATTTTTTCAACATACGTAGCTATTACCCTCGAAAACTAAAACTTTTGAAATAGGAAAAGAGCCTTTAAGCACTTTCTTTACCATGTGCAATCATAAAATAGTCTAATATCTTCATTTTTCCAACATACGTAGCTAGTACCCTCGAAAACTAAAACTTTTGACATAGGAAAAGAGCCTTTAATCACATTCTTTACCATGTGCAATCATAAAATAGTCTAATATCTTCATTTTTCCAACATATGTAGCTATTACCCTCGAAAACTAAAACTTTTGACATAGGAAAAGAGCCTTTAATCACATTCGTTACCATTTGCAATTATAAAATAGTCTAATATCTTCATTTTTTCAACATACGTAGCTATTACCCTCGAAAACTAAAACTTTTGACATAGGAAAAGAGCCTTTAATCACATTCTTTACCATGTGCAATCATAAAATAGTCTAATATCTTCATTTTTCCAACATACGTAGCTACTACCCTCGAAAACTAAAACTTTTGAAATAGGAAAAGAGCCTTTAAGCACTTTCTTTACCATGTGCAATCATAAAATAGTCTAATATCTTCATTTTTCCAACATACGCAGCTATTACCCTCGAAAACTAAAACTTTTGACATAGGAAAAGAGCCTTTAATCACATTCTTTACCATGTGCAATCATAAAATAGTCTAATATCTTCATTTTTTCAACATACGTAGCTATTACCCTCGAAAACTAAAACTTTTGAAATAGGAAAAGAGCCTTTAAGCACTTTCTTTACCATGTGCAATCATAAAATAGTCTAATATCTTCATTTTTCCAACATACGTAGCTATTACCCTCGAAAACTAAAACTTTTGACATAGGAAAAGAGCCTTTAATCACATTCTTTACCATGTACAATCATAAAATAGTCTAATATCTTCATTTTTCCAACATACGTAGCTATTACCCTCGAAAACTAAAACTTTTGAAATAGGAAAAGAGCCTTTAATCACATTCTTTACCATTTGCAATCATAAAATAGTCTAATATCTTCATTTTTCCAACATACGTAGCTATTACCCTCGAAAACTAAAACTTTTGAAATAGGAAAAGAGCCTTTAATCACATTCTTTACCATTTGCAATCATAAAATAGTCTAATATCTTCATTTTTTCAACATACGTAGCTATTACCCTCGAAAATAAAACTTTTGACATAGGAAAAGAGCCTTTAATCACATTCTTTACCATTTGCAATCATAAAATAGTGTAATATCTTCATTTTTTCAACATACGTAGCTATTACCCTCGAAAACTAAAACTTTTGACATAGGAAAAGAGCCTTTAATCACATTCTTTACCATGTGCAATCATAAAATAGTCTAATATCTTCATTTTTCCAACATACGTAGCTATTATCCTCGAAAACGAAAACTTTTGAAATAGGAAAAGAGCCTTTAATCACATTCTTTACCATGTGCAATCATAAAATAGTCTAATATCTTCATTTTTCCAACATACGTAGCTATTACCCTCGAAAACTAAAACTTTTGACATAGGAAAAGAGCCTTTAAGCACTTTCTTTACCATGTGCAATCATAAAATAGTCTAATATCTTCATTTTTTCAACATACGTAGCTATTACCCTCGAAAACTAAAACTTTTGAAATAGGAAAAGAGCCTTTTAGCACTTTCTTTACCATGTGCAATCATAAAATAGTCTAATATCTTCATTTTTCCAACATACGTAGCTATTACCCTCGAAAACTAAAACTTTTGACATAGGTAAAGAGCCTTTAATCACATTCTTTACCATTTGCAATAATAAAATAGTCTAATATCTTCATTTTTTCAACATACGTAGCTATTACCCTCGAAAACTAAAACGTTTGACATAGGAAACGAGCCTTTAATCACATTCTTTACCATGTGCAATCATAAAATAGTCTAATATCTTCATTTTTCCAACATACGTAGCTATTACCCTCGAAAACTAAAACTTTTGAAATAGGAAAAGAGCCTTTAAGCACTTTCTTTACCATGTGCAATCATAAAATAGTCTAATATCTTCATTTTTCCAACATACGTAGCTATTACCCTCGAAAACTAAAACTTTTGACATAGGTAAAGAGCCTTTAATCACATTCTTTACCATTTGCAATCATAAAATAGTCTAATATCTTCATTTTTTCAACAAACGTAGCTATTACCCTCGAAAACTAAAACTTTTGAAATCGGAAAAGAGCCTTTAAGCACTTTCTTTACCATGTGCAATCATAAAATAGTCTAATATCTTCATTTTTCCAACATACGTAGCTATTACCCTCGAAAACTAAAACTTTTGACATAGGAAAAGAGCCTTTAATCACATTCTTTACCATGTGCAATCATAAAATAGTCCAATATCTTCATTTTTCCAACATACGTAGCTATTACCCTCGAAAACTAAAACTTTTGACATAGGAAAGGAGACTTTAATCACATTCGTTACCATTTGCAATCATAAAATAGTCTAATATCTTCATTTTTTCAACATACGTAGCTATTACCCTCGAAAACTAAAACTTTTGACATAGGAAAAGAGCCTTTAATCACATTTTTTACCATGTGCAATCATAAAATAGTCTAATATCTTCATTTTTCCAACATACGTAGCTATTACCCTCGAAAATTAAAACTTTTGACATAGGAAAAGACCCTTTAATGTGCAACCATGTGCAATCATAAAATAGTCTAATATCTTCATTTTTCCAACATACGTAGCTATTACCCTCGAAAACTAAAACTTTTGACATAGGAAAAGAGCCTTTAATCACATTCTTTACCATGTGCAATCATAAAATAGTCTAATATCTTCATTTTTTCAACATACGTAGCTATTACCCTCGAAAACTAAAACTTTTGAAATAGGAAAAGAGCCTTTAAGCACTTTCTTTACCATGTGCAATCATAAAATAGTCTAATATCTTCATTTTTCCAACATACGTAGCTATTACCCTCGAAAACTAAAACTTTTGACATAGGAAAAGAGCCTTTAATCACATTCTTTACCATTTGCAATCATAAAATAGTCTAATATCTTCATTTTTTCAACATACGTAGCTATTACCCTCGAAAACTAAAACTTTTGAAATAGGAAAAGAGCCTTTAAGCACTTTCTTTACCATGTGCAATCATAAAATAGTCTAATATCTTCATTTTTCCAACATACGTAGCTAGTACCCTCGAAAACTAAAACTTTTGACATAGGAAAAGAGCCTTTAATCACATTCTTTACCATGTGCAATCATAAAATAGTCTAATATCTTCATTTTTCCAACATATGTAGCTATTACCCTCGAAAACTAAAACTTTTGACATAGGAAAAGAGCCTTTAATCACATTCGTTACCATTTGCAATTATAAAATAGTCTAATATCTTCATTTTTTCAACATACGTAGCTATTACCCTCGAAAACTAAAACTTTTGACATAGGAAAAGAGCCTTTAATCACATTCTTTACCATGTGCAATCATAAAATAGTCTAATATCTTCATTTTTCCAACATACGTAGCTATTACCCTCGAAAACTAAAACTTTTGAAATAGGAAAAGAGCCTTTAAGCACTTTCTTTACCATGTGCAATCATAAAATAGTCTAATATCTTCATTTTTCCAACATACGCAGCTATTACCCTCGAAAACTAAAACTTTTGACATAGGAAAAGAGCCTTTAATCACATTCTTTACCATGTGCAATCATAAAATAGTCTAATATCTTCATTTTTTCAACATACGTAGCTATTACCCTCGAAAACTAAAACTTTTGAAATAGGAAAAGAGCCTTTAAGCACTTTCTTTACCATGTGCAATCATAAAATAGTCTAATATCTTCATTTTTCCAACATACGTAGCTATTACCCTCGAAAACTAAAACTTTTGACATAGGAAAAGAGCCTTTAATCACATTCTTTACCATGTACAATCATAAAATAGTCTAATATCTTCATTTTTCCAACATACGTAGCTATTACCCTCGAAAACTAAAACTTTTGAAATAGGAAAAGAGCCTTTAATCACATTCTTTACCATTTGCAATCATAAAATAGTCTAATATCTTCATTTTTCCAACATACGTAGCTATTACCCTCGAAAACTAAAACTTTTGAAATAGGAAAAGAGCCTTTAATCACATTCTTTACCATTTGCAATCATAAAATAGTCTAATATCTTCATTTTTTCAACATACGTAGCTATTACCCTCGAAAACTAAAACTTTTGACATAGGAAAAGAGCCTTTAATCACATTCTTTACCATTTGCAATCATAAAATAGTGTAATATCTTCATTTTTTCAACATACGTAGCTATTACCCTCGAAAACTAAAACTTTTGACATAGGAAAAGAGCCTTTAATCACATTCTTTACCATGTGCAATCATAAAATAGTCTAATATCTTCATTTTTCCAACATACGTAGCTATTATCCTCGAAAACGAAAACTTTTGAAATAGGAAAAGAGCCTTTAATCACATTCTTTACCATTTGCAATCATAAAATAGTCTAATATCTTCATTTTTTCAACATACGTAGCTATTACCCTCGAAAACTAAAACTTTTGAAATAGGAAAAGAGCCTTTAAGCACTTTCTTTACCATGTGCAATCATAAAATAGTCTAATATCTTCATTTTTCCAACATACGTAGCTATTACCCTCGAAAACTAAAACTTTTGAAATAGGAAAAGAGCCTTTAAGCACTTTCTTTACCATGTGCAATCATAAAATAGTCTAATATCTTCATTTTTTCAACATACGTAGCTATTACCCTCGAAAACTAAAACTTTTGAAATAGGAAAAGAGCCTTTAAGCACTTTCTTTACCATGTGCAATCATAAAATAGTCTAATATCTTCATTTTTCCAACATACGTAGCTATTACCCTCGAAAACGAAAACTTTTGACATAGGAAAAGAGCATTTAAGCACTTTCTTTACCATGTGCAATCATAAAATAGTCTAATATCTTCATTTTTCCAACATACGTAGCTATTACCCTCGAAAACTAAAACTTTTGACATAGGAAAAGAGCCTTTAATCACATTCGTTACCATTTGCAATTATAAAATAGTCTAATATCTTCATTTTTTCAACATACGTAGCTATTACCTTCGAAAACTAAAACTTTTGACATAGGAAAAGAGCCTTTAATCACATTCTTTACCATGTGCAATCATAAAATAGTCTAATATCTTCATTTTCCCATCATACGTAGCTATTACCCTCGAAAACTAAAACTTTTGAAATAGGAAAAGAGCCTTTAATCACATTCTTTACCATGTGCAATCATAAAATAGTCTAATATCTTCATTTTTCCAACATACGTAGCTATTACCCTCGAAAACTAAAACTTTTGACATAGGAAAAGAGCCTTTAATCACATTCTTTACCATTTGCAATCATAAAATAGTCTAATATCTTCATTTTTCCAACATACGTAGCTATTACCCTCGAAAACTAAAACTTTTGACATAGGAAAAGAGCCTTTAAGCACTTTCTTTACCATGTGCAATCATAAAATAGTCTAATATCTTCATTTTTCCAACATACGTAGCTATTACCCTTGAAAACTAAAACTTTTGACATAGGAAAAGATATATATAATATCTATATACCATTACCCTCGAAAACTAAAACTTTTGACATAGGAAAAGAGCCTTTAATCACATTCTTTACCATTTGCAATCATAAAATAGTCTAATATCTTCATTTTTCCAACATACGTAGCTATTACCCTCGAAAACTAAAACTTTTGACATAGGAAAAGAGCCTTTAAGCACTTTCTTTACCATGTGCAATCATAAAATAGTCTAATATCTTCATTTTTCCAACATACGTAGCTATTACCCTTGAAAACTAAACCTTTTGACATAGGAAAAGATATATATAATATCTATATATAAGATATAGATAATATCTTCATTTTTCCAACATACGTAGCTATTACCCTCGAAAACTAAAACTTTTGACATAGGAAAAGAGCCTTTAATCACATTCTTTACCATTTGCAATCATAAAATAGTCTAATATCTTCATTTTTCCAACATACGTAGCTATTACCCTCGAAAACTAAAACTTTTGACATAGGAAAAGAGCCTTTAAGCACTTTCTTTACCATGTGCAATCATAAAATAGTCTAATATCTTCATTTTTCCAACATACGTAGCTATTACCCTCGAAAACTAAAACTTTTGACATAGGAAAAGAGCCTTTAAGCACTTTCTTTACCATGTGCAATCATAAAATAGTCTAATATCTTCATTTTTTCAACATACGTAGCTATTACCCTCGAAAACTAAAACTTTTGAAATAGGAAAAGAGCCTTTAAGCACTTTCTTTACCATGTGCAATAATAAAATAGTCTAATATCTTCATTTTTTCAACATACGTAGCTATTACCCTCGAAAACTAAAACTTTTGACATAGGAAACGAGCCTTTAATCACATTCTTTACCATGTGCAATCATAAAATAGTCTAATATCTTCATTTTTCCAACATACGTAGCTCTTACCCTCGAAAACTAAAACTTTTGAAATAGGAAAAGAGCCTTTAAGCACTTTCTTTACCATGTGCAATCATAAAATAGTCTAATATCTTCATTTTTCCAACATACGTAGCTATTACCCTCGAAAACTAAAACTTTTGACATAGGAAAAGAGCCTTTAATCACATTCTTTACCATTTGCAATCATAAAATAGTCTAATATCTTCATTTTTTCAACATACGTAGCTATTACCCTCGAAAACTAAAACTTTTGACACAGGAAAAGAGCCTTTAATCACATTCTTTACCATGTGCAATCATAAAATAGTCTAATATCTTCATTTTTCCAACATACGTAGCTATTACCCTCGAAAACGAAAATTTTGAAATAGGAAAAGAGCCTTTAAGCACTTTCTTTACCATTTGCAATCATAAAATAGTCTAATATCTTCAT